>NC_045794.1:13294233-13594233 GCF_009873245.2 Balaenoptera musculus | reverse complement strand
ATTAACTGAATCACTTTACTGTACACCTGAAACTAACACAACATTGTTAATCAACTATATTCCAATATAAAATAAAAATTAAAAAATAGCACCCACATTATAAATTTGTTAAGGGAAAAATGCAATGTTGTCTATAAACTCTTTAAAACAGTCCCTGAAACACAGAAGGTGTTCAGTTAATGTTGGCTTTTATTCTCCTTTGCATGGATCCATTTTTCAAACCAGTACGATAGATTATTATCCTCAAATTATTGTCCTCAAAATTCTATGAAAAATGCCTTCCTGTAGCCAATATCAAAGTTTTCATTCCATCATATTTATACCTACTTATTAATCATTTACTGCAGATTAAGGACTGGTGGTACAAATATGAGTAAGCTTTGTTTCCAATATAGACATTTAGTTCAATAAACTCTCTGCCTTCACATTTTCCTAATGTGAGACATCTGACACCATCTTTTCCTGGTTCTCAAATCTCCCCATTCTTTCCTCTTTGTCTATTTAAATTTATTGACCATTTTTTAATATTAACTACAAGTTTTATCAATAAATCAACTTTGGTGCCCTGAATTTCTTCTTTACACACTCTTACCTAAGGTACATTTTTACTCACATGGGGCCATTTTTTTCCAATAGGAAAATTATATGTAAAATGATTTATCCCTCATCTCTTCTTCACTACATCTTTACAGGTTATTTTATGATATCAACAATCAAAACATGAGACAGCTTAGTCATAGTTGAAAAAGAAAGCACTTTAGGGTCAAGTAGACCTGTCTGATTCCTAGCTGTGTAACTTATCTGCATGACTTCTGTCAACTTATTTGACATCTTTCTCCTTTTCTCATCTTTACAATGAGAATAATTGCACCTAGCTTTTGGGGTTACGATGAAGATAAATTGAGAGAGTGAAGTAGAGAGTTTTGTACAATGCCCTTGTTATCTAAGTGTCATTGGAAATAGGTGAATTGGAGAGAGATTAAATTATTGTTATTTAATTATTTAATATATTGTTCTTGTAAGCTTCCAGAATTTTCTACTTAAAGTATGTGAACTATGGAGTCCCAACTTTAAAAATGTTATTTAGCAATTTAATTTGCCTATTAGAAAAAAGTCAGTTTCTAAATGAAATAATTTATACCAATGCACTATTACCAGTAAGCTGCCGCCTGGGTGGGAGGGAGTGCATCGTGTTTGCACGTGGTCTCTGAATTCCAGTCTCAGCTCTGCCGCTGGCTATGCGATTGGTAGGTGGAGAAATCACTTCATTTCTGAGCTCAGGTAATCTCATGTGGAAGATTAATATGGGTTTCTAAAGTTCCTTCCAATGCTAATATTTTATGATACTAAACATTCCTTTTTTTTTTCAAAGTTAAACTTATGGTCTGGGTTGAACAATGTCTCTTCCAAATGCCTGTGTTGAAATCTTAATTTCCAATTTCTTAGTGTGACCTTATCTGAAAACAGCATAATTGCAGAAGTAATGTTATTGCAGGAGGATGGGCCCCTCATCCATGTGACTGATGTCCCTATAAAAGTGGAAAATTTGGAGATAGACATGCACACAGGGAGAATGTCATGTGAAGATGAAGGCAGAGATTGAGCTGATACTTCTGAAAGCCAAGGAACATCAACGAGAGCTAGCAAACTACCAGAAGTGAGAAGAGAGGAACAAAAGAGATTTTTCCTCACAGGCCTCAGAAGGGACCAGTCTAGTTGACATCTTTTTTTATTTTATTGAAGTATAGTTGATTAACAATGTTGTGTTAATTTCTTCTGTAGAGCAAAGTGACTCAATTATACATATATATTCTTCTTCATATTCGTTTCCTTTATGGTTTGTCACAGGATATTGAATATAGTTCCCTACGCTATACAGTAGGACCTTGTTGTTTAACAGTTCTATCCAATGTATATAATAGTTTGCATCTGCTAATCCCAAACTCCCATTCCTTCCATCAGACTTGTAGCCTTCATTCTGTGAGACTGTACATTTCTGTTGTTTAAGCCATCCATTTTATTGTACTTTGTTATGGCAGCCCTAGGAAACTGATTCTTCTTATTCCATAATTAACTAGAAAATGCTTAGCTTCAATTATAATACAAATACATATACATTTATATGTATTTGTAGATATGAAGAATATACACAACCAGAAAACTTATTTGATTGATTGATTGTTTCAAGTAGACTGTTGATTGAAATATTGAGCAATTAACCATGGAATTCAATGACTGAACATTAGCGTGTCCAATTGAGAAGAGTAAGGAAAACAAAGCTTCAAAATTATAATGGCTTTTTACATCAGAAAGGTCCCTAAATATATTTCCTTCTCTTTGAAGTCTAAGAGGATGTTGCTATCTCTAGATTGCTCCTCTCAGTTTTTAACTCCCTAAATGTGTTTCCTTAGCCCATGAGAAGTGCAGAAGAAGCTTTCCCGGTCAGCATTCTTGGTTCATATCACACTGGCTAGTTGTCTCTGTGGAATTTTGATTTTCTTGTGAGACTGTTTTTCCCATTTGCCTTGCATTTCTTTTTGTTTCCCTTTCTGTGAACGCTGTGAGGGTAAGGTTTAGAACAGTTTTGTTAAATTTAAGAAATATCTAGTTGACCAATGCCTACAAAATAGCGTAGTATGTATACTTTTGTCCTACAGAAAGACCATAATTGATCATTTAGGCACATCTTATCATAAATCCTTCCCCCCTAAAACTACTAGGGGACCACTTCTAGTTGAAAAGATCTAAGTTCAGGACCAGAACATTTTAATGCCCTGTCATTCACTGGAATGTAGTCATAGCTGCTTCTGTTAGGAAAATATCTTCGGGATATTTTCTAAAAGATTTTTTAGTTTATATAAATAAGACATAGTGATTAAGAACACCAGCTCCAGAGTTAAACTAGACAGGGTTCAAATCCCAATTCTATGGCTTTAATAGCTGGTGGTTCTGGGATTATTATGTAACCTCCATAAACAGAATCCTCATCTCTTCTAATAATAATACAACCTTGCAAGGTTGTGGGGAGGATTAATGAGATGAGGTGTGTAAAGTACTTAACACAGCATTTGGAGCATAGTGTTGAGTATGAAATGCTCAATAAAGGCATACTGTATTCTTCTTAGCAGTGGTAGTAATATTAATAGCATTTCCAGCTTTCAGAGTCATTATCAACAATGGAAAATTTCAGCTTGGCAGATTGAGTGCCTCCTAAGTGATCACAAGGCAATTAAACAGGTTTAATGTTATTTGGCCACTTCGTATCGACACAATCTAAGTTGGGTCTCTGAATATTAGGACGTGGAATTTGAGATCATTCACTAGTGTATGATGTGGCACTCTTGCTATCCACATAAACGTAGGGTTCACTCAGGGAAAGTCCAATGTATGACACAGAGATATAATACAAAATAAAGATATAAACTGTAAATAACTACTTCTAATTGAGTAGTTCATCGTAAGACAAAGTAAAAACTTTTTGACTCTCTACAGTTTTCAGGATTTTGTACACTGCCCACGTTTAGTTCCTCTGTCAGGCCTGCCATTTTATGTGTAATATAATACTGCTTAAGGTTATCAATCTTTAAAAAAGTATACCATTGCTTATAGCCACTCTTGCTTTGCAATACAAATGACATAATTACTTGTTCTGGCTGGAGGGGGTCCAGTTCCTCTAGTTCATTTTTTAAATGCAAATCTTATTAAGTATTTTATCCTAAAATGGCTAATGCAAAAAGGGCAGCCCTAGACTAAGATGGACAACATGCCTAAAAAATAAATACTAGGCAAGTAATGAAAGCTGAATCAAATCAGCACACTGGAAACCAAATTGATTACTTATTGAAATATGTTAACATGGTGTAATGGGTAACAGCCAAAGTCAGATATAGAATAATATTACATGAATCATTGTCAG
This sequence comes from Balaenoptera musculus, assembly GCF_009873245.2. Lineage (NCBI taxonomy): Eukaryota > Metazoa > Chordata > Mammalia > Artiodactyla > Balaenopteridae > Balaenoptera > Balaenoptera musculus. The sequence continues at coordinate 13,590,317 of NC_045794.1, read as the reverse complement.
ATAATCACAAAGGTTTATAAGAGCAGTAAGAAATTTTAAAACCTTTGCCACCAAAATCTAGATGCTCATAAAAAAATTACAGGTAGTAATCTGTATATTATATAGTTCAGTGTAAGGACTCTTTTCTTTTTTACAGGTCCTCTTTTTTGTATTTCTCCAAAATTCATAGGTCTATTGTCAAACAGAATAATGGGCAATTCTTCTACAAAATCTTGTAAGAAACTTTTATGAATGCTAAATGCATCATCTCTGCTCAATTCATTTTAAGATTTCAGCTATGGAACAAAGTCTTTTTGAAAATTCCTTTTTATTTGGAAATGTATAATACATATAAAAAGTATATTTTGTATACTTTTACATGTGTGCAGTTTAAAGAATAGAAAAATAAACACCCATGTACTGTACACATCACTCTCCTAGCTTAAAAGACTGTAGTTTCTGTCTTTGGAGCTACCTGGATGGAACAATGCCTTTTAAGAGACTGCTTTAATCTTGAAGCTATACTGAAAATAATTAATTGTTCGGTTGCTTTAAATATATATATCCATTGGTTTCTAGAATGTATCCATTACCACTTATAGTTAAAAAATAAATTTAAAAAATTGTTTTGAAGTCCAGTTCAAACAATTTGCAATGTAATTTTGAAAACTGAAATGTTAATACTTCATATGTTTGTTCAGTGTTTAACAATTACAGAGCTCTTCACAGCTACTGTTCCTTTCCAAATTATTTGTAAACTTAAAAGACGTAATTCCTGAACAGTATTTATTTATTTCACAGCAGTTAAATAGCAGTAGGGAAAAGCTGGGACAGCAAATCAATGCAAACTCTAATAATTATACTACTTTTGAACTTTAGATTGGTCCTTTATGCCTCAGTTTCCCCAGAGATATATTTGCAAAACATACTAACCACCCCTAGGGATTGACAAGATATTTGAGTATTTTGTAAGCCTGATCAAAGAGAGCTCAACAAAGAGGGAAAAGACCATTGACTCCTGCTGGGAAGAAAGTGACTTCATTAGCACATCCTAGGGGTGTCCTTTTGAAAGTGTGTTAAATTGTGTTAACAGTTTGGTTAAGAGGTGGGAGTGTGACTAGTTTAAACTTGTCTTATTAAAATACTAGTGTGATTCGGAGTTGGGTTTTGCAAGACTGTTACAGTATTTTCTCACTCCTCTCCCTAGAATTCCTTACACTTTCTACCTCTCAGCGGCTGACTGTTATCAAGGCTCCGTTCTTGAGTGATTTCTAGCCCTAGGACTCTTTCTTTGTTTCAGTCATCAAGAACTATTAGCAGCTCATGTTCCCAAGGAAGGGCAATTTCAATGTATTATTCTGTTGTTTCAGCAGCCCTTTGTCTTCGCCTTGAAGAAGAAATGAACCACCTTGCTTTGCAGAAAGGCCAGCACTGAGGGAAGCATATTGCTTTTTGTGATGAGAGATGTAGAAGGAGGCCCAAGTGACTGGACACACACACCCTAAGGGTTATCCGTGCAACCAGTAATTAAGTTCTTAGAAACTGATTACTTTCTGTTGCTTAGATGCAAAGCAAACAGAAGTGTCGTACACAGGATAAAAGCCAAAGAGCTGAGTACGTGTAAACCTCTCTTGGAAGATTTATTACATGTCACAATGTGGCTATAAGTTATTCTCATCTGTCCCTCTTGGCACTTACCAACAGTGATGAAAATGGAGAGTCTTTACTCAGGGAACTCTTGACTGCATTACTATTAAATTATTTGCATATTGGTAGCACAGAGGGATCCTAGGATGGCATTTTTCCAAGTTTCATTACCCTAACCCTCACCACTCAGTAAGAGTTCCCACAATTCTAATGAGGTGGAGAGAAAAATGTAGAGCTATTTGCCTTCCAAGTATTTTCCCTGTTAAATAATGAAGAATGCAGGTGAATGACACTAAATGAAAGAATGGAAGGACGGAAGAAGAGATGGATGGATAGAAGAACTCAGTTGTTAATTAACAGAGAAAACTGTATGGGTCATGGGGACAGGGGAATTTAAATGAATGAGTACAATTCTATTGCAAAGCCACAGAGCCCCCTATTGGTAATACAATATAGTTTATCTTGCTTATTGCAATTCTATTTTGATGAACAATTCCATCATTGGAGCACTTGTTATGCCACAGACAGATAGATGGCCATGGGTCTTTCTCTGTCCAACTGTGTGTCTTTCACTAACTACAAAGTGTATCCACCTGGATATGCACTACCATATACTCACCTTAACAATCAGACTTAACACATTAATGCATTTTATTAGCAGAATCAGGATAGCTTGGGATGAAGTTGGAGAGAACTAAAGGTCTTCCAAATCCTTAGTAGCCTCCCAAAGTCATCTCAAGTTAAATAATTACTTAAATAATAAGAGAATCAGCAAATGTGTGTTTGAAATTTTCAACTTAATATTACTTTCTCTGATCTATGTTACAGACTTAAAATGCAACCTCAAGGCAAGTCCCCTGAATCTGTTTTCAACTACAGATTTGCCCCAAATCTCTATCAACACAAAATTTCGGGAGCCATTGCTCCTTTTCTTCCACCCTGATATTTTTCGGGTTGATTTCCTCGTGTGCCTCCCAGCAGCAAAGCCTTAATCCTGCTCATGCTCAGCTGATGACTGAATTAACCCTATTCTCCACATCTATCCCATTTCATAATGATTTAATCCAATTAGTCTTCAACTCAAAACTCTTACTCTTCTTAGAAATTCTTCCTCATTGAACCCTAATCCTTGATTCACCCACAAATCCATGCAATCCCTCTTTTGTTAGTCATACAAATTATTTTAAAAAATTCAATAAGTACTTAATTAATTTAAAGTGCAACAGAGTGCCTAAATAAAATATTTATGTTTCTGTCCCATTTTCAGCCTTTTCTGGATTCTCTTAATCTGGTATCCTTTAAATATTGTTGTTCCTTGATTTTGTTTTTTAAAATTTTTCTTTCTTTGGCCCTTGTATAATCTTCCTTGAAAATATCAACACCCTTATAGCTTCTTTAACTACTACCAATATACAGATGACTCCCAATGCCTATTCAACATTTTTATCAGGATATACCAGAATTCCTTCCAACTCAACAAATCTATTTATTCAACAATCATTTACTAAGAGACTTCCAGTCTGGGCCATGATAGAGTACCTAGTCTTGTAATTTAACTCCTACCATAAACAAATAGAAAACCTAGAAAAAAATTTATAAGGGAAAAATGAATGTATAGGGAACTGTTTGTGAGTATTCAACAGTAACGGAGGCAAGGCTACAACCCATGAAAGAGAGGCCCGGGAGTGAGCACCACAATCACCTATCAGGACCTTGGATAACTCCTGGACCAACCATGCACTGAGGGAGCTTCCAGGATGCCTAGCTGAGAGCAACTGCTGGAAAGGAGTGTAGAGTGCTCAACTAAGTCAGTTCTGTTATGCCAAGATTAGGACCCTTGCTGGGGAAGCCTGAGACCCTTAAACCAAAAATTTGATAGTCATGGAGTTGTTCCTCTCTGATCTCCCTTCAAGGAGGACTTGCCATTCAGTTGTGTTGAGTATAGTTAGCTGACAGCCTCCACCTGCGATGCTTTAAGGACGCAACTCAGCTTTTGAGCCAAGGCCATGTTCTTGCCAGGTAACACCAAACAAATGACTAAGCAAAGGAGAAAAGGCACTTCAATGGAAAAAAAGAATGTCTTTCCAACATATGGTGTTGTAACAGCTGGATGTTCACATGCAAAAAAAAGGACAGGAAGAAAGAAAGAGAGAATCTAGATACAGATCTTATACCCTTCATAAAAATTAACTCAAAATGAATCATAGACTTAAGTGTAAAAATCCTGGAATATAACATAAGAGAAAATCTAAATGACCTTGGGTATGGTCATTTCAATAAGAAGATTCAAAGAACTGACAAAACCAAATTTATCTAGTTAATATATAGAGAACATTATATGCAACAACCACAAAATGCATATTTTTTTCTAGTGCATATAACACATTTACCAAAACAGACCATAATCTGTCCTTAAAATAAGCCTTGAAAAATTCCTTAGGATTTAAATCATAGTGTAATCATTTAAGTATTAAATTAGAACTGAATAATAGATAGATGACTAGAAAACCCTAAATATTTAGAAATTAAGCAACACACTTCTACATAAGCCTTGATTCAGAGAATAAATCACAAGAAAAATTAGAAAATATTGTGAGCTAAATGATAATAAAAATACAACATGTCAAAATTTATGGGATACAGCTAAAGCAGGCTTACCAAGAATTATATGCATATATCAGAAAAGAATTGTCTAAAATCAATAATTTAAGCTTCTACCTCAAAAACTGAGAAAAAGAACAGTAAACTAAATTGTAGTAGAAAGTAGAAGGAAGAAAATAATTAAGAGCAGACAATAGAGGCATACAATGGAGACAGTCAACAAAGCCAAAAGTTTGTACTTGAAAAGATTAATGAAATTCATTAACTACTAGTAAGATGGACAAAAAAAAGGGGCGATAGAGTAAAAAACATAAATTATCACTGTCTAAAGTGAAAAAAGGAAGAAACTATATATTGCAAAGACATTAAAATGGGATAAAATAACTTTTAAAGAAACTTCCATTCATGAATTTTTTAAAAAAATCAATGAAATGGAAACAAACCCTTGAAAAACACAAGTTATCAAAACTGACACAAGAAGAAATAGAAATCTAAATAGTTCTGTATATTTTAAAGTGTTTTTATCTAAATTAAAATCTATTGATTCGATATTATTCCATTGAAACTTAGAACTTCGTTGGGGAGGTGAGAATTGAAAACTTGATTCTAAAATTTACATGAAAAACTAGGGACCTAGAATATTCAAGATAATCTTAATAAAGTTCAAAGTTAGAAGACTTGCTCTACCAGATTTTAAAATACAGTAATTAAGACAAACTTACCAATGGTTTAGAATAGACAATCCAAAAGTAAACCAACGCATATATGGTTGCCCAATTTACTACAAAGTTACCAATACAAGCTAGTGGGAGTAAAGATGATCTTTTCAATAAATGGTTCTGCAGCAATTGCATATCTCTATGGGATATAAACAAACCTTGAACCTTTCTATACACACCTTACAGAAAAATTAATTTGAGGTGGATATTAGACCTAAATTTGAAAATTAAACAGTGAAATTTCTGGAAGAACACAAAACAATATCTTCATGAACTTGGATGAGATAGAGTTTTCTTAAAAGAACATGAAAAGAACTAATAGATAAAGGAAAAATAATAAATTTGACTCAGTTAAGAACTTCTGTTCATCAAAAGAAAGGCAAACCACATCTGAGAAAATATATTTGCAATACCTCTGATAAAGGAATTGCATTCAGATATTGCACGCAGATATATAGAGAACTCTAAAAACTCAATAGAAAAAAGACAAACAACCCAACTAAAAATGTGCAAAAGAATTGAAGAGGCAGTTTACAAAAGATGATATTCAAATGACCAATAAGTATATAAAAACTTGCTCACCATCATTGGTCATTAAGGACATAAATGTAAACTCTATCTACAAGGAGACACCACTATAATACCACCAGAATGGCTAAAATCAATGACTAACAATATTAACTGTTGGCAAGGATATGGAGCAACTGGGACTCTTATATTTAACTTTGGAGTGTATAAATTGGCCCAGGCATTTTTAGGAAGTAATAATATATTATAAAGCTAATCCTGTAACTATCAAATGACCCACCAATCTAATGCCTAGGTATATACTAAAAAAAAGAAGTGTAAATTTCCACAAGAAATAATAGGTACAAAAATATTAATAGTAACATTTTTCATACTAAGGAAAAACTATAAATAGTTCATATGTTCATGAAGAAGAGAGTGAAAAAATTCATGACATATTTATGCAATGGAATTCTACACCACAATACAAAAAAATGAACATGTAACAGCATGGATGAATCTCAAGAATGCGCCTAATGAAAGAAGTCAGACTCCAGAAAATTAAATACTAAGTGATTCAATTTATAGAGTCCATATGTAGTTGTAGATCAGTAAAATTAATTTACTGCATAAGAGTTAGAATAGAACTGGTGGTGCAGAGAAGGTGTTGACTAGGCAGGGGCAGGAGGGAATCTTTTGGGATGTTGGAATTGTTCTATGCCTTTGTCTGAGTAGTACTTACATGGAGGTATGCAATATAAAAATTATTGACCTCTGCACTTAAGCTTTGTATATGTTACCATATCTATATACACAGACAAATAATTTATCAATAAATAAATGAAAAGTACACACATGTGCAAATAATCATTTATTCATCACCTGTAATGTAGTTGCCACTGTATTTAAAGTTAGGGCTTAAAAGATGAATAAATATCCTGGCCCACAATCTGGTGGTAGAGTTGGGAAGACAACTATTTTAACAGACAAATTAGAATAGAATAATTCATTTTCAGAGTCATTATCATGTTGCTGTGGAAGTATCTAGGACAGGAACAACTAAGTCTTTGGGGGATCGATGGAGAAGTCTTCACTCAAGGACCAATTTCGAGCTTGGAATTTCAAAGGAAACAGAAATGTGCTAGGGAGAGAGAAAATAAGGTAGGTGGAGTCTGATATTCCCAAGAGATAGAATAATATATATAAGGTGAGATTCTGAAAATATAGAGTTCATAATTGCTGATGTAATTAATGAAATGCATTATAGCCAGATTATAAAGGGCTCAATAATTTAACACTAATGACTCCTAGGCATGAGTTAGAATATTGTGGGCATGTCAAAACCATCTTGGAAGTTTCTTTAAAACACACAGTTTACTCCAGAGGTTCCCATGCACCTCCTGTACTTTCCACCTCTCTACCTGAGAAACACTCTCATAGGAAGCCACCGTAACCGGCAGAAGTATACTAAGTACCATCAGTATTTGAGAAAGAAAGATTGAGAATCTGCTTTAGGGCAAGGCTGTGGTGAGCCAAGAAGGGAAAGATGAGGGTCTCATCAAAGGCAAAGGCAGAATTTCAAGCTATTTCTGAATTAAACATAATTGGACTTATAGTCTGATTGGAGGGGCAAGACAAATTCACTCTTCCAATTGTGGAGAATATTATCCTTGGATGTTTCTGGGTTTCTACCTTGTCACGACATTGCAATAGTTTTTGCTAAACATACCTAGTTCTTGCTAAAACAATATTACATTAATTATAAATGTAATGAGAATCTTTCTCAAAGTGTATATTTTTAATGTTCACCATGTCCCTCTTTGCACCGGACAAATGCATCTCTGAAATAGTCCTCTGGTTTTGTGGCAGGATTTCATGCAGTCGTAAGGGAATATAGATAGTTTTCTATCTGGCTTTTTTATGTCTTACTTTTTTCCATACAATTTATGTTACACTGAGAAGTTGGAGATTCCTCACCTTTCATCTGTAAAAATATTCTGTGTTGTCAGACTCTCTGAGCAGTACATTTGACAAGCTTTCATGTTCCATCTTTCCCATTAAAAATCTGCACCACGAATAAACACTGCCCCCAGTAGTTAGTTAAAATAGTTTCCCACCACCTTTCACCCCTTTTGCTCACAGAGTAATCTAAACCTAGCACATTAAGGGAGAGATCAAAGTGATGTTGCTGTTTTATGTACAGTAGGTGCAGCTGGCTCATTTGTGAGTTACCACTCTCTAAGGCAGAGATAAGGCATGCAAACAGTTAGTTGTGGCCTTTCACCCGCAAAATTGAGTTCATAGTGAAATATATGCGATGCACAAAAGAGATAAATAGGAGGAGATGTAGAAATCAACATAAAGAGGGAAGGGAGGCAGAAACTAGACACAATTTGAACATTTCCTCGATCCTGAAATGTCACAGAATTTAGAACGAATAATTATGACAGAATTTAAATTTCTTCGTGTGTGCTACCATGGGGAACAGGCCTTATTATCTCTGTCCAACAAACACAGGACAGACAGACCAGGCACCATGTAACCTCTATTCATACGTTAACCCCTAAAACTACCCTGCTAAGCAATTTCTGAAAACTCTTTTCTAAATTTGAACCTGATTTATCTCCCAAGTTACGAGCTTCATCACCAGTCTAGTTCAAATATCACACATTGTCCTTTGAAGGAAGAAAGTTACTCTCCCATCGTCAATGTAATTTTATCCAAGTGGCTAAAGATCACATTTTCCATTGTGGACCACATTTTGCTTTTTCTTTTGTCCTCCTCTCCTTTTATAGAAAAATCACTTTAATCCCAGCCAGGATGTGGAATGCTGATGTCCAGCCACTTCAGGAAAATTCTGTAAGGAAAATGGCAGTTTTGACTAAAGCAGACAATATACGTCTCCTGCTGTATTTCTTTTGAGGATGTCTTCAAGTTTGTGCCACGTAGCAGATTTTATGAGCTGAGGAGCATTGCACTATATTTAGCATGGTATTGTCTTCCAAGAGCAGGCAAAAGCTTTTTTTAAAAAAAATTTTACTGTACCACATAAGTAAGCCCAGGCATGCCAAATAGTTTTAAAACAATGTGAATGCTGGGAAGGCAACTGGGTCTTTCCGGAAAGGCAATCAGGGATACTTTAAGATATTTAATCTGGGTTTTTCGCTTTCTCTGTGATAGACTACCAACAAGTAACCCTCTGATAAAACTCATGAATAAATACATCTGTGAGGGGTTAATGTCTGTTTATTCTTTTTTTTTCTAATTTAATTTAATTTATTTTTTTATACAGCAGGTTCTTATTAGTCATCCATTTTATACACATCACTGTATACATGTCAATCCCAATCGCCCAATTCATCCCACTACCACCACCACCACCCCGCTGCTTCCCCCCCCTTAGTGTCCATACGTTTGTTCTCTACATCTGTGTCTCAATTTCTGCCCTGCAAACCAGTTCATCTGTACCATTTTCTAGGTTCCACATATATGCGTTAGTATACAATACTAGTTTTTCTCTTTCTGACTTACTTCACTCTGTATGAGAGTCTCTAGATCCATCCACGTCTCTAAAAATGATCCAGTTTCGTTCCTTTTTATGGCTGAGTAATATTCCATTGTATATATGTACCACTTCTTCTTTATCCATTCGTCTGTTGATGGGCATTTAGGTTGTTTCCATGACCTGGCTATGGTAAAGAGTGCTGCAATGAACATTGGGGTGCATGTATCTTTTTGAATTATGGTTTTCTCAGGGTGTATGCCCAGTAGTGGGATTGCTGGGTCATATGGTAATTCTATTTTTAGTTTTTTAAGGAACCTCCATACTGTTCTCCATAGTGGCTGTATCAATTTACATTCCCACCAACAGTGCAAGAGGGTTCCCTTTTCTCCACACCCTCTCCAGCATTTGTTGCTTGTAGATTTTCTGATGATGCCCATTCTCACTGGTGTGAGGTGATACCTCATTGTAGTTTTGATTTGCATTTCTCTAATAATTAGTGATGTTGAGCAGCTTTTCATGTGCTTCTTGGCCATATGTATGTCTTCTTTGGAGAAATATCTATTTAGGTCTTCTGCCCATTTTTGGACTGGGTTGTTTGTTTCTTTAATATTGAGCTGCATGAGCTGTTTATATATTTTGGAGATTAGTCCTTTGTCCGTTGATTCGATTGCAAATATTTTCTCCCATTCTGAGGGTTGTTTTTTTGTCTTGTTTGTAGTTTCCTTTGCTGTGCAAAAGCTTTTAAGTTTCATTAGGTCCCATTTTTTTATTTTTGTTTTTATTTCCATTACTCTAGGAGGTGGATCAAAAAAGATTAATGATCTTGCTGTGATTTATGTCAAAGTGTGTTCTTCCTCTGTTTTCCTCTAAGAGTTTTATAGTGTCCAGTCTTACATTTAGGTCTCTAATCCATTTTGAGTTTATTTTTGTGTATGGTGTAAGGGAGTGTTCCAATTTCATTCTTTTACATGTAGCTGTCCAGTTTTCCCAGCACCACTTATTGAAGAGACTGTCTTTTCTCCATTGTATTTCCTTGCCTCCTTTGTCATACATTAGTTGACCATAGGTGTGTGGGTTTATCTCTGGGCTTTCTATCTTGTTCCATTGATCTATGTTTCTGTTTTTGTGCCAGTACCATATTGTCTTTAGTACTGTAGCTTCATAGTATAGTCTGAAGTCAAGGAGTCTGATTCCTCCAGCTCCGTTTTTTCCCTCAAAACTGCTTTCACTATTTGGGGTCTTTTGTGTCTCTATACAAATTTTAAGACTTTTTGCTCTAGTTCCGTAAAAAATGCCATTGGTAATTTGATAGGGATTGCATTGAATCTGTAGATTGCTTTGGGTAGTAGAGTCATTTTCACAATGTTGATTCTTCCAATCCAAGAACATGGTATATCTCTCCATCTGTTGGTATCATCTTTAATTTCTTTCATCAGTGTCTTATATTTTTCTGCATACACGTCTTTTGTCTCCCTAGGTAGGTTTATTCCTAGGTATTTTATTCTTTTTGTCGCAATGGTAATGGGAGTGTTTCCTTAATTTCTCTTTCAGATTTTTCATCATTAATGTATAGGAATGCAAGAGATTTCTGTGCATTAATTTTGTATCCTGAAACTTTACCAAGTTCATTGATTAGCTCTAGTTGTTTTCTGGTGTCATCTTTAGGATTCTCTATGTATAGTATCATGTCATCTGCAGACAGATGACAACTTCTTCTTTTCCAGTTTGTATTCCTTTTATTTCTTTTTCTTCTCTGATTGCCATGGCTAGGACTTCCAAAACTATGTTGAATAATAGTGGTGAGAGTGGACATCCTTGTCTTGTTCCTGATCTTAGAGGAAATGCTTTCAGTTTTTCACCATTGAGAATGATGTTTGCTGTGGGTTTCTCATACATGGCCTTTATTATGTTGAGGTAGCTTCCCTCTATGCCCACATTCTGGAGAGTTTTTATCATAAATCGGTGTTGAATTTTTTCAAAAGCTTTTTCTGCATCTATTGAGATGATCATATGGTTTTTATTCTTCAACTTGTTAATATGGTGCATCACATTGATTGATTTGTGTATATTGAAGAATCCTTGCATCCCTGGGATAAATCCCATTTGCTCATGATGTATGATCCTTTTAATGTGTTGTTGGATTCTGTTAGTATTTTGTTGAGGATTTTTGCATCTATATTCATCAGTGATATTGGTCTGTAATTTTCTTTTTCGTAGTATCTTTGTCTGGTTTTGGTATCAGGGTGATGGTGGCCTCATAGAATGAGTTTGGGAGTGTTCCTTCCTCTGAAGTTTTTTGGAAGAGTTTGAGAAGGATGGATGTTAGCTCTTCTCTAAATGTTTGATAGAATTCACCTGTGAAGCCATCTGGTCCTGGACTTTTGTTTGTTGGAAAATTTTAATCACAGTTTCAATTTCATTACTTGTGATCGGTCTGTTCATATTTTCTATTTCTTCCTGGTTCAGTCTTGGGAGGTTATACCTTTCTAAGAATTTGTCCATTTCTTCCAGGTTGCCCATTTTATTGGCATAGAGTTGCTTATAGTAGTCTCTTAGGATGCTTTGTATTTCTGCAGTGTCTGTTGTAACTTCTCCTTTTTCATTTCTAATTTTATTGATTTGAGTCCTCTCCCTCTTTTTCTTGATGAGTCTGGCTAACGGTTTATCAACTTTGTTTATCTTCTCAAAGAACCAGCTTTTAGTTTTATTGATCTTTGCTATTGTTTTCTTTGTTTCTATTTCATTTATTTCTGCTCTGATCTTTATAATTTCTTTCCTTCTGCTAACTTTGGGTTTTGTTTGTTCTTCTTTCTCTAGTTCCTTTAGGTGTAAGGTTAGATTGTTTATTTGAGATTTTTCTTGTTTCTTTAGGTAGGCTTGTATAGCTATAAACTTCCCTCTTAGAACTGCTTTTGCTGCATCCCATAGGTTTCGGATCATCATGTTTTCATTGTCATTTGTCTCTAGGTATTTTCTGATTTCTTCCTTAATTTCTTCAGTGATCTCTTGGTTATTTAGTAACATATTGTTTAGCCTCCATGTGTTTGTGTTTTTTACGTTATTTTTCCCTGTAATTGATTTCTAATCTTATAGCGTTGTGGTCAGAAAAGATGCTTGATATGATTTCAATTTTCTTAAATTTACTGAGGCTTGATTTGTGACCCAAGATGTGATCTTTCCTGGAGAATGTTCCATGTGCACTTGAGAAGAAAGCATAATCTGCTGTTTTTGGATGGAATGTCCTATAAATATCAATTAAATCTATCTGGTCTATTGTGTCATTTAAAGCTTGTGTTTCCTTATTAATTTTCTGTCTGGATGATCTGTCCATTGGTGTAAGTGAGGTGTTAAATTCCCCCGCTATTATTGTGTCACTGTCGATTTCCTCTTTTATAGCCGTTAGCAGTTGCCTTATGTATTGAGGTGTTCCTGTGTTGGGTACATATATATTTATAATTGTTATATCTTCTTGGATTGATCCCTTGTTCATTATGTAGTGTCTTTCTTTGTCTCTTGTAACATTCTTTATTTTAAAGTCTATTTTATCTGATATGAGTATTGCTACTCCAGCTTTCTTTTGATTTCCATTTGCATGGGATATCTTTTTCCATCCCCTCACTTTCAGTCTGTATGTGTCCCTAGGTCTGAAGTGAGTCTCTTGTAGATAACATATATATGGGTCTTTTTTTTTTATCAATTCAGCAAGCCTGTGTCTTTTGGTTGGGGCATTTAATCCATTCACGTTTAAGGTAATTATCGATATGTATGTTCCTATTACCATTTTCTTAATCATTTTGGGTTTGCTTTTGTAGGTCCTTTTCTTCTCTTGTGTTTCCCACATAGAGAAATTCCTTTAACATTTGTTGTAGAGCTGGTTTGGTGGTGCTGAATTCTCTTAGCTTTTGCTTGTCTGTAAAGCTTTTAATTTCTCCATCGAATCTGAATGAGATCCTTGCCGGGTAGAGTAATCTTGGTTGTAGTTTTTTCCCTTTCATCACTTTAAGTATATCATGCCACTACCTTCTGGCTTGTAGAGTTTCTGCTGAGAAATCAGCTGTTAACCTTATGGGAGTTCCCTTGTATGTTATTTGTCATTTTTCCCTTGCTGCTTTCAATAATTTTTCTTTGTCTTTAATTTTTGCCAATTTGATTACTATGTGTCTCGGTGTGTTTCTCCCTGGGTTTATCCTGTATGGGACTCTGTGCACTTCCTGGACTTGGGTGGCTATTTCCTTTCCCATGTTAGGGAAGTTTTCAACTATAGTCACTTCAAATATTTTCTCGGGTCCTTTCTCTCTCTCTTCTCCTTCCTGGACCCCTATAATGTGAATGTTGTTGCATTTAATATTGTCCCAGTGGTCTCTTAGGCTGTCTTCATCTCTTTTCATTCTTTTTTATTTATTCTGTTCTGCAGCAGTGAATTCCACCATTCTGTCTTCCAGATCACTTATCCGTTCTTCTGCCTCAGTTATTCTGCTATTGATTCCTTCTAGTGTAGTTTTCATTTCAATTATTGTATTGTTCATCTCTGCTTGTTCGTTCTTTAATTCTTCCAGGTCTTTGTTAAACATTTCTTGCGTCTTCTCGATTTTTGCCTGCCTTCTTTTTCCGAGGTCCTGGATCATCTTCACTATCATTATTCTGAATTCTTTTTCTGGAAGGTTGCCTAACTGCACTTCATTTAGTTGTTTTCCTGGGTTTTTATCTTGTTCCTTCATCTAGTACATGGCCCTCTGCCTTTTCATCTTGTCTATCTTTCTATGAATGTGGTTTTTGTTCCATATGCTGCAGGATTGTAGTTCTTCTTGCTTCTTCTGTCTGCCCTCTGGTGAATGAGGCTATCTAAGAGGCTTGTGCAAGTTTCCTGATGGGAGGGACCGGTGGTGGGTAGAGCTGGGTGTTGCTCTGGTGGGCAGAGCTCACTAAAACTTTAATCTGCTTGTCTGCTGATGGGTGGGGCTGGGTCCCCTCCTTGTTGGTTGTTTGGCCGGAGATGACCCAACACTGGAGCCTACCCGTGCTCTTTGGTGGGGCTAATTGCAGACTCTGGGAGGGCTCACGCCAAGCAGTACTTCCCAGAACTTCTCCTGCCAGTGTCTTTGTCCTCACGGTGACACAGAGCCACCCCCCGCCTCTGCAGGAAACACCCCAACACTAGCAGGTAGGTCCGGTTCTGTCTCTATGGGGTCACTGCTTCTTCCCCTGGGTCCCGATGCACACATTACTTTGTGTGTGCCCTCCAAGTGTGGAGTCTCTGTTTCCTCCAGTCCTGTCAAAGTCCTGCAATCAAATCCCGCTAGCCTTCAAAGTCTGATTCTCTAGGAATTCCTCCTCCTTTAGCCAGACTCCCAGGTTCGGAAGCCTGACGTGGGGCTCAGAAACTTCACTTCAGTGGGTGGACTTCTGTGGTATAAGTGTCCTCCAGTTTGTGGGTCACCTACCCAGCAGTTACGGGATTTGATTTTATTGTGATTGCACCCCTCCTACCGTCTCATTGTGGCTTCTCCTTTTCTTTAGATGTGGAGTATATGTTTTGGTGAATTCCAGTGTCTTCCTGTCGATGATTGTTCAGCAGTTAGTTGTGATTCCAGTGTTCTCGCAAGAGGAAGTGAGAGCACATCCTTCTACTCTGCCATCTTGAACCAATCTCCCATGTCTGTTTATTCTAACTCTGTTTTTATTGTCTTTCATTTCTGCACTCACTCGTCTTTTCCAAGCAGACTTTGTGATCCTTTCCATCAGAGCATGTTTGCAAAAGGATTGAAGGTATCTTCCTTCTCTTTTGAAAATGCTTAAACTTTGGGAAGTGATCCCGCCAAGTGCTGTGGATAGGGAAAGAAGCGAGTGGCTTGCCTTCAAGAATGGCCGGAAGGAAGGGAAGGCTATTTCCCTCAGGCTGAGAAGTCTAAGGTCTCCAGAGAATCAAGAATTAGAAAGTCAACTTGTGCCAGCCATCCATGGAGATGATAAAACTTCAGAGTATTGGGGTTTAATCTGGGATGAATTTCTGGAAGCCACTGAACTCCAGGCACAGGGTCTCCTTGTTTTGCCAAAGATTCAAGTGTCACCAGATTTGAAGGATCAGGAAGAGCCAGAGATTCAGCCTGTCACTCAGACACTTCTACCATATGCTTCAAACAGGCATTTCTGACCATTATCCACCACTCTCAAAGAGATGATCATTATTCCAAACAATCTGGAATAATTTGGATTTTTTTCCAGAGCAGTCTTTGGTTACTTAGAGTCACCCTACTTTGATCCATAATATGCCCTCTCTCTGGGATATGCTCCACACATTTTTTCCTAACTGTCTAATCTTATTCATCCGCTAAAGACTAAGTTCCTCTTCCTCGAGGAAGTCTTCCCAGAGTGCTCCAGGTTTCAGTATCTCCCCTTTCTCCAAACAAATCATTTATGCCCTTGCTCCTCATTTCAAGATCAGTTGCAACAGTTTTAATTTTTATGTAGTTATTACTATTCAGTTATTTAAATGGCCTGAACTTATATAATTTTAAGCTCTTTGAAGGTAGTAATCATGTCAAATCATTCTTCATATTACCCACAGTGCTTTGCGAAACATTATTGTGTGGTGGTTAAGAACATAGATGCTGAAACCAGACCTCCTGGGATTAAGTCCTGGTTCAATCACTAACTAGCTGAATGTCCTTGGACAAGTTATTTAATTTTTATGCCTCAGTTTTCTCTTCAGTGCAACATAGGCATAGTGATAGCTATTATTTCAACAGAGTTGTGAAAATTAAATTAGTCTATTCATTTAAAGAGTTAGAGCAGTACCTAATAAATGTTAGCTGTAATAACAATTATTATTTTAATTATTATTGTAATTATTTGTTCACTGTTTTTTGGGAATATCTTCTTTTGCTATTTTTACTTATATGGATTCAGTTAGAAAATATTTCTTTTGTTTCTACTGAGTGCAAAGCACTGTTCTACACACATGGAGATGGAAAGACATATGCAAAATACTTCCTTCTCTCAATGAACTTAGAGTGTGAAGAGTACCTACTCTTTAAGGAGAACTCACTCCATCTCCTTGATCAAGTCTTTCTGGAAGATTTCTCTGAATGTGGCGTATCACATGTCATAGCTTGCCTAACTTGATTATAAAATGCCTGAGGACAGGGCCTACCTTATCGTCCATTTTATCACTCACAGTATCTACCAGAACATCATTGTAAGCACTGAGTAAATATTTAGTGATTGATTTGGCCTTGTCATTATTTCTTTAGTGCAAATCTCAAGAGAAGCAAATACTAGTTCTATTAGAAATGCCTTATTGTTGGAAGAGGCTGAGTTTCCACAGTGTTGACCTTTGCAGTAATACTAATAAGAAGCTCTAATAATTTTAGTGGAGTCAAGAAATTTGAAGTCAATTTTCAAAAGCTGTTAAATGTGAGATATATATGTATATATCCTTATATTATTACATCAGGGTGAAAATAACTTCTTTTAAGGATATCACATATGTCCTATGTTTTGAATTTTTCTACATGGATCTTATGACTCACAAGCTATTGAAAACTCAAGGCTATCTTAGAATAGCATCTGAAGTTACAATGCCCCTAAGTACAGCACAACATTTGATTCTATATCTTATAAAAAGATAATAAACAACACAATCATATACAATTTTTATTTTTCCACCCTTGATCCTGAGTGGTTTGCTTTTTATTGATCTTCTTTGAGGTCTAGGGTTACAACTGTTTTCATAACTTTTAGAATTAGATCTCTGATTTGATTATATACCTTTTTATAAACTTACATCTAGCACTCAACATGTAAGAAGGACTAATAAATATTTGTTGGATGCAGAATGGATGAAAATTCTCTTCTGTCAACACTCAGAATGTCAAAGAAGAAAAAAGATTATTTGACAAAAGTGTTTTTAACATAAATCAAACTTCATAGCAAGAATTTGCTTGAAATAATATATATTTTAGCTATGAATTGAAAAAAATCAAATTTAGAATAAAATAAAATTCAGGGTGGAAGTTACTCTTTATTTGTACATTTAATTGGGACAAAAAAATAAAATCAGAATGAAATTAATGAATAATGAATAACAAGACTATGCTGTGAAAATTTATGATGTCAGCTGTATCCCCTGGTCCTAGAATACTGCCTGGCACATTGGCATATGCTAGGTGCTCAATAAATATGAGCTGAACTTTTTAAAAAGTGAACTTCTTAGTTAAGAGATGGACAGCCTTCTGTTAGATTTATTTAAAAGAGGATCTCAGATAAATTAAAAAATAAACAATACAAGAGTTATATAAATCTGCAGGGTTAAGATAACTGAAAATATCACTTATATTCTAACTTTCAATGCTTATGTTCTTTCAATTTCATAAAAAAATTGTTTTCTAAACCAAACTAATATCAAATGTGATCTTTGTTGTTGAGGAAACCACATAGCAAAGCTACCAAAGTGGGGTTAAATTTACATTCTGTCAAATCGTTTTACTATGAGAGTTCATGGAAGTCAAGCATGCTGGCTAATTCCCCAAGGAGAACTGAATGCTCCAAAAATAATTCAGAACTCCCACTCTTACCTACTAAAAGAAAAAAGAAGAATAGATGGAAAATATAGGAGGTGGGAGAAGAAAGAAAAAGTAAAAAAGAAGAATGGCTGTTCAATTAAGGTGACAATGAATCTTTGAATTACCTAGGGACTGAACAAGTCACGGAATAATTCTCTAAGAGTCTTTCCTAGTATCCAGCATATAGACACAAGCCAAATTTAGTTGCAGCATGTTAAAAATTGAACAGAAACACACACACAAACACACACACACACACAAACACACACACACACATGAACTGAAATAAACTAAATGAGAATAACTTGAAACTATAATAAGACATAACAAGTGATCACAAGAACCAGCAATTTCCGTTGTTTAATCTTGTGTTTTAAAACTAGAAAGTATTTTATAATTCTTCATAGCTCAACTATATGACTTTCTACCACCATTCATAAAATGCATTTCTTTCTCATTTGCATAATGTTTCATGATTTTTACATTAAAGATTTGTACTTGGTGATAATTTCATTCATCCATTCATGATCCATTCATTTATCTGTTCATTCAATGAACATTTTTGGTGAGCCTATATGAGGAATATTCTTATCGGTCTAGATACAGTAGAAATCAATACATGCATATATATATATATGCATACATACATACAAAGTACAATTCCCTAATGGGTTGGTGAAATGGACAATATAATGGTGACTACGGAAAGAGATGGAAACAGTAGAAGTTAGTTTTGAAAAAGAGAAGCAATTTTCTATGATACAGGGAAAAAAGTACTGGTGATAATATAAATAATTTAGGAATTGTGAATAGGAGATTCCTGACAAAATGGAAAATTAGCATGCGCTACTGGCTTCCTCTACCAAAATTAACCCCTCAGATTTCAGGAAAGAAAGATAGAAGAATAGATATAAGAAATCAATATAAAACTAACAGAAAGCCTTGGGGACATTGAAGCCTGCTTTAAATTGGGGGGGGGTGTTTGATGGTTAATTTTTTGTGTCAGCTTGACTGAGTCACAGGGTGCACAGTTACTTGGTCAAATTTTATTCTGGATGTTTCTGTGAAGGTATTTTTTAAAAGAAGATTAACATTTAAATCTGTCCCAAGGATGCAAGGATTCTTCAATATACGCAAATCAATCAGTGTGATACACCATATTAACAAACTGAAGAATAAAAACCATATGATCATCTCAATAGATGCAGAAAAGGCTTTTGACAAAATTCAACAGCAATTTATGATAAAAAACTCTCCAGAAAGTGGGCATAGAGGGAAGCTTCCTCAACATAATAAAGGCCATATATGACAAACCCACAGCAGACATCATTCTCAATGGTGAAAAATTGAAAGCATTTCCTCTAAGATCAGGAACAACACAAGGATGCTCACTCTCGCCATTATTATTCAACATAGTTATGGAAGTCCTAGCCATGGCAATCAGAGAAGAAAAAGAAATAAAAGGAATACAAATTGGAAAAGAAGAAGTAAAACTGTCACTGTTTGCAGGTGACATGATACTATACATAGAGAATCCTAAAGATGCCACCAGAAAACTACTAGAGCTAATCAATGAACTTGGTAAAGTTTCAGGATACAAAATCAATGCACAGAAATCTCTTGCATTCCTATACACTAACAACAAAAGATCAGAAAGAGAAATTAAAGAAACAATCCCATTCACCATTACAACAAAAAGAATAAAATACCTAGGAATAAACCTACCTAAGGAGGAAAAGATCTGTACTCAGAAAAACTATAAGACACTGATGAAAGAAATCAAAGATAACACAAGCAGATGGAGAGATATACCATGTTCTTGGGTTGGAAGAATCAATATTGTGAAAATGACTATATTACCCAAAGCAATCTACAGATCCAATGCAATCCCTATCAAATTACCAATGGCATTTTTTACAGAACTAGAACAAAAAAAATCTTAAAATTTGTATGGACACACAAAACACCCCGAATAGCCAAAGCAATCTTGAGGGGAAAAAAACAGAGCTGGAGGAATCAGACTCCCTGACTTCAGACTATACTACAAAGCTACAGTAATCAGGACAATATGGTACTGGCACAAAAACAGAAATATACATCAATGGAACAGGATAGAAAGCCCAGAGGTAAACCCGTGCAACTATGGTCAACTAATGTATGACAAAGGAGTCAAGGAACTACAATGGAGAAAAGACAGTCTCTTCAATAAGTGGTGCTGGGAAAACTGGACAGCTACATGTAAAAGAATGAAATCAGGGGCTTCCTTGGTGGTGCAGTGGTTAAGAATCCACCTGCCAATGCAGGGGACACGGGTTTGAGCCCTGGTCCAGAAGATCCCACATGCCGCGGAGCAGCTAAGCCCATGTGCCACAACTACTGAGCCTGTGCTCTAGAGCCCGTGAGCCACAACTACTGAGACTGCGTGCCACAACTACTGAAGCCTGCGTGCCTAGAGCCCATGCTCTGCATCAAGAGAAGCCACTGTAATAAGAAGCTGCGCACCGCAATGAAGAGTAGCCCCTGCTCTCGCAACTAGAGAAAACCCGCGTGCAGTAACAAAGACCCAGTGCAGCCTAAAATAAATAAATAAATAAAGTTATTAAAAAAAAAAAAAGAATGAAATTAGAACACTCCTTAACACCATACACAAAAATAAACTCAAAATGGATTAAAGACCTAAATGTAAGACCAGACACTATAAAACTTAGAGGAAAACATAGGAAGAGCACTCTTTGACATAAATCACAGCAAGATCTTTTTTAACCCACTTCCTAGAGTAATGGAAATAAAAACCAAAATAAACAAATGGGACCTAATGAAACTTAAAAGCTTTTGCACAGCAAAGGAAACTATAAACAAGACAAAAAGACAACCCTCAGAATGGGAGAAAATATTTGCAAACGAATCAACAGACAAAGGATTTATCTCCAAAATATATAAACAGCTCATGCAGCTCAATATTAAAAAAAAAACAAGCCAATCAAAAAATGGGCAGAAGACCTAAATAGACATTTCTCCAAAGAAGACATACAGATGGCCAAGAGACACGTGAAAAGCTGCTCAACATCACTAATTATTAGAGAAATGCAAATCGAAACTACAATGAGGTATCACCTCACACCAGTGAGAATGGGCATCATCAGAAAATCTACAACAACAAATGCTGGAGAGGATGTGGAGAAAAGGGAACCCTTTTACACTGTTGGTGGGAATGTAAATTGATACAGCCACTATGGAGAACAGTATGGAAGTTCCTTAAAAAACTAAAAATACAATTACTGTATGACACAGCAATCCCACTACTGGGCATATACCTAGAGAAAACCATAATTCAAAAAGACACATGCACCCCAAGGTTCATTGCAGCACTATTTACAATAGCCAGGTCATGGAAGCAACCTAAGTGTCCATCGACAGATGAATGAATAAAGAAGTGGTACATATATACAATGGAATATTACTCAGCCATAAAGAGGAACGAAACTGAGTCATTTGTAGAGATGTGGATGGACCTAGAGACTGTCATACAGAGTGAAGTAAGTCAGAAAGAGAAAAACAAATATCATATATTAACGCATATATGTGGAATCTAGAAAACTGGTACAGATTAACTGGTTTGTAAGGCAGAAATAGAGACACAGATGTAGAGAACAAACATATGGACACCAAGGGAGGAAAATGAGGGGGGTGGTGGCAGTGGTGGTGGTGGTGGGGTGAATTGAGAGATTGGGATTGACATATATATACTAATATGTATAAAATAGATAACTAATGAGAACCGGCTGTATAAAAAAATAAAATGAAATTCAAAAAAAAAAATCTGTAGACTAAGTAAAGAAGATTTCCCTGCCTAATGTGGGTGGGCTTCATCCAATCAGTTGAAGGACTGAATAGAACAGAAAGACTGATCCTTCCCTGTGTGAGAGAGAATTTATCCTACCTGGCTGCCTTCAGACTCAGACATCAGCTTTTTCCTTCCTTTGTGCTCGAACAGAAACATCAGCTTTTCCTGGATTTCAGGACTGCTGGTTCTCAAACTAGGGCTAGACCAACCATTCTCTTGGTTCTCAGATTAAGGCTGGAACTATACCATCAACCCTTCTGGGTCTTCAGCTCACCAATTCTCCCTTCAGACCTTGGGGCTAGTCAGCCTCCATAATCATGAGAGCCAATTCCTTATTCCACTGTCTCTCTCTCATTCTGTTTCTCTGGAGAACCCTGATTATTATAGTGTGTGTGTGTGTGTGTGTGTGTGTGTGAGAGAGAGAGAGGGAGAGAGAAATTTAGGGGTGAAGTTGTAGTATAGGGGTGACAATATAAAGTGCGGGGCAACAAAAGCAGAAGTGGAAGTTTAG
Organism: Balaenoptera musculus; assembly: GCF_009873245.2. Taxonomy (NCBI): domain Eukaryota; kingdom Metazoa; phylum Chordata; class Mammalia; order Artiodactyla; family Balaenopteridae; genus Balaenoptera; species Balaenoptera musculus. The sequence continues at coordinate 13,568,443 of NC_045794.1, read as the reverse complement.
GATGCTGAATCATTTTTAGGCTCTATTTTTGGTTTTCCCCATTTTGTCCTTGAGAGAATCATTATTTGCTCCATCACAACCAGGAAGCAGAAATCAATAGGAAAAAACTCAACCACGCCATGTTGACTAGGTATTATGCAGGCTATCCTAGGCATTTACTCATGGACTACCACTACTCCACGTCCTAACTGAGCTAAGAGATGTGGGGGAAGGAAGAAGAGTGCCATTTAAGAATGTTAAAGGAAGAAAAAAATTTGTAACTACATGTGGTGATGAATGTTAACTAAATTTATTGTGGTGATAATTTCGTGATATTTACAAATATTGAATCATATGTTGTACACCTGAAACTAATATAATATATCTCAATTTTTAAAAGAAAATATCAAAAGAAAAATTATAAGAACAAAACATCAACTAAAAAACAATGTTTCAAACTTTCAACTGCAACACTAGAGTAATTATAAGAGACATAGAAAATGGCTAAAAAAATCCAATATACATGTCTCTGAAGGAGAACAAATGTTAAAAACAATAAGTTTTGTAAACGTGAAATTAAATACCAGTTGAAACTAGATATACAAAGAGCATAAAATGCTTAGGTAGGAAAAAATGAACTCTGAAGAGCCAATACCAAGCCATATTCTTTCAAAGACCACTCTTCTAATTTGGTTCTTCTGATTTCCTTTGGGCTAGGAAATCAAATCACAGAGATTATTAGAAGTTGTAAATTGAGTCAATATGGCCTGAGTGCAGGACTGGGTTTTCTTGCCTCTACTTCTATGTCTCTGCAAAATTCTCTGATTTTATATTTGTTGCCATTGTTAAGCTCGCCTTCAATGTTTCTTTTTCTTCAGGTTCTTGGACATTTTCTCATTTAATTATATACCAGTGATTTTTAAGTTTTTGACACATTTGAGAACCTGATTTTTAAAACTCTGCTAAATATACTCCCCAAATATAAATACACACAACGCTTTTGCTAGTATTTCAGGAAGTTCCTAAATCCTTGAACTCTTAGAAGAGTTCATAGAATTTGATATATGAACTATATATAAGATATATGGACTCTTAGGTTAAGAAATATATAAACTGTTAGGGTAAGGAATATACAGAGCAAGGTCACAGCTCTGGTGTGAGACTAAAAACCTCTATTTAAACCTTTAGTTTAAAATCTTCAATATTTGGGGATGGGGATACTTGTGTTGAAGAAACCTAAGGCTCATATTTGTGACGAAGAAAGTTATATCTTGCAGGTGATTTGCACTTCTTCAAAGAAGGATATTCCAACCCTCTGAATGCAATCTTCTTTTTCAACACAGCTGGAAAAAACAATCTCCTTAGCATAGAGAAGAACAGAATAGTCTAGAGGGTCATTTTCCATATTCATTTCCTTTTAACCTAGGAACAATAGTATCATGAAAACTCCTTACATTTGTGTTTTACTTCATTTTTACCAGTAGATAGTATAGGATTTGTTATTCAAACGAAGAGTGGTTGGGTAAATTGTTCAAAGCCATGCAGTAAGATAGTGGCACCACCACTCCAAGACCTTCTAATTCTCTATCTAATATTCTTTCAGTTATACCATATGACTGCCTGTATTCATTCATTCATTTCCTCACTCATCTAAGAAACATTTATTGAGTGATCAGTCTATATAGGACTTCTTGACAATAAATCCAATTGCATTACATAACTTGCATTTGTCAAATGCTAAATCTATCAAATGCATAAAGCTTGGTCCTGTTGTAGTTATAAAAGTGAACAAAAGAGAGTTAGTTTCATTCATTCACTGAAAATATATTTATTGAATTCCTTTTATGTGCCAAACATTAGGCTGATTACAGGGAATACTGCAGTGAAGTAGGTAACTTACAGTCTGGCAATGAAGATTTTAAACAATTAACCATGTATTGTATGCTATTAAGGAAAAGTTCATGTTGCCATGAATGTTTTTTGGAAGATCAACATTTTCTAGGGACTCAGAGGAGACTCCGAATTATGGAGAGATACTTATACTGAGACCCAGGAGATGAGCAAGAATTATCTAGTTAAACAGGGGATTAAGGGCTGAGGGAGAGATAAAATAACCTGTATCTGACCTGGCAAAGTTTATATGAATATAATAGAAGAAACATCGATAGGCATTTACATAATTATTAAACTTATTTGATGTAAGAGGGGAAAAAACAGTGAAAAGAACATGGAAGAATTGTCTAAATTTACCTGGGAGAATTTTTAAAAGAATGGTCATTTGAATTTTGCCAAGAAGAATAAATAGAATTTTTGACACAAAAGAGTAGAATGAATGAATATTCCAATCAAAATGAACGAGTGATACAAAGCCATGGAGACAGGGAATCATGGTGCATATTTAGGAAAGAACTCGTATAGCCAAAGCATAAAGTCAGCAGTACCTATAGTGAGTAGGAAGAGATAAAGGGGATATGAAGCAAATATATTATAGAATCTTGATAGCAGAAGAAAAATCATATTAAATGCTGTTCAACACTTATTTGATGATGGTTTTCAGATCAGAGCAAAGAACATCATGCTATTAAATTTGAATTGTGTCATAATGACAATGAGGCATCAAGGTTTTTTGGATCAGAGAAGAAAGTGATCAGATATCTCTTTAAAAATGCAAGTCTCTTGGCAACATGGAGGGTTACTGGTCAAGAGAAGAGACTGGAATCAAGGAGTCCATGAGGAGTCTACTGAAATTGTCAAGGCAAGAGATATGAGATCAGAATGTATTAGTGGCAGTAACAACGGAATGTGGGGGAAAAAATGAATGAAAGTATGTTTTTCAGAAATAAAATGGATGTAAATTAACTTACTGGGTTGAAAGAAAAGGATTTGAAAATAAGTGCACATTTTCACACTTGAGTGACTAGAAAATAGGGAATCAAGAATGGGTTTATGGAAAATGAGGACTTAAGTATATACAGAAGGAACTGCCCAGTGAGCAGTTAGACACAAGGGCTTGAAGCACAGGGAGATTCTGAAGGATTGCAGTGCATTCTTGAGCGATTGACTTTCCTCTAGACTGTGCTTTATAGCTAGTTGTCATCTGGTAACTAGAAGCATCTTTATTGGTGTGGTGTCCTGTAGTTTAAGAATTACTGATGACTTTTTTAACTTTTTATTTTATATTGGAGTATAGTTGATTAACAATGTTGTGATAGTCTCAGGTGCACAGCAAAGTGATTCAGTTATACATCTACATGTATCTATTCTTTTTCAAATTCTTTTCCCATTTAGGTTGTTACATAATATTGAGCAGAATTCCCTGTGTTATACAGTAGGTCCTTAGATCAAAAGAATATTCCACTTAATAATCAAGAGTTCTGATAGAAAAATAAATGTTTATAAAAAATGAAACCAAAAAGTTAACTCATGTATATATATAAAGTAATAAACCACACAGTATGAAACAAACAAACAAAATGAAGATACAATGAGGTATCACCTCACACCAGTCAGAATGGCCATCATCAAAAAATCTACAAACAATAAATGCTGGAGAGAGTATGGAAAAAAGGGCACTCTCCTACACTGCTGGTGGCAATGTAAATTGGTACAACCACTATGGAGAACAGTATGGAGATTCCTTTAAAAACTAGATATAGAACTACCGTATGATCCAGCAATACCACTCCTGGGCATATATCTGGAGAAAGCCATAATTTGAAAAGAACATGTACCCCAATATTCATTGCAGCACTATTTACAATAGCCAAGACATGGAAACAACCTAAATGTCCATTGACAGATGAATGGATGAAGAAGATGTGGTACATATATACAACAGAATATTACTCAGCCATAAAAAAGAACAAGATAATGCCATTTGCAGCAACATGAATAGACCTAGAGATTATCATAAGTGAAATGTCAGAGATAGAAAGACAAATGTCATACAATATCACTTATATGTGGAATCTAATTTAAAAATGATACAAATGAACTTATTTATAAAACAGAAACAGACTCACAGATCTCGAAATCGAACTTATGGTTCCCAAAGGGGAAACGTAGGGGCAAGTGATAAATTAAGAGACTGGGATTACCATATGAACACTACTATATATAAAATAGATAACTAATAAGGACCTACTGTATAGCACAGAGAACTCTACTCAATATTCTGTAATAACCTATATGGGAAAAGAATCTGAAAAAGAATGAATATATGCATATATATAACTGATTCACTTTGTTGTACACCTGAAACTAACACAACATTGTAAATCAACTATACTCCAATAAAAATTTTTTTAAATGAAGAAAAAACAAATCTAGGTTTCAAAAATATATTGTGTCCCTTCTTAGTACTTTTACCTGTAGGATCTTGTGACTATCTTATTACATTTAGAAGAATCCAACCATCTTTTTATGCTTAAGTGGATAAAATACAAAACAAATCGAAACTAAACTAAACTAGACCATAATGGCCATAGATTAAAAAAATATTCATTCTGATCCTGTGTTCTTCCTACCTGAATCAAATCAATTCAGGGTTATGGCTAGAGATGTTAGGTTCCCAGAAACACCAATGAGAGATGGTTGTGTGAAGCAGATTTTATTCCTTCCTATAGATTAACTCTACTAGTTAGTTCCAAACATGTCTGATTTTGTTTCTTTTGTTGGCATGTATATAGGTGAAGAGAGTTAAAGGAAAAGATTTACTTTGGGGAACTATGACTCGTAGACTTGATCTGTGTGAGTAGGGTAATAAAATAGAGGATATATCCCACTTTCTAAGTCTGGGGGCTGATGGTATTTTTAATGATGATGGGAAAAATGACAAGGTGACAGTTTAAAAGGTGAGAAGTTCAATTTGTGCCAGATTTAGCTTGAATGGGTGGCAGTATACGTATATGCCCATGTCACTCAGGCAAGAGTAGGTGTAAAACTGGAGCACAGCTGAGAAGTTACGTGTTGAGATAAAGATTTGGAAAACATCTTCATACATATGGTGGGGACAAGTAAAGAAATAAGTAACAGAGCACAGTTTTCAATCCTGGACCTCAGAGGAAGAAACGGTTAACTGGAAGAAAATATAAAAATAGCAACTCAATGCCCAGGCATTAAAAGGTGTCCATGAGAAAGGAGAGTTAGATGCTATCAATGGCAATTTATAGATTTGGGAGGTCGTAGACTAGATTTTGCAAAAATGGCTGGAGATTTTTGCAGTCATACGCGAAGGACTTTACTCCATTACTGTATAGTTTCGGATAGGAAATGCACGTTTCCTATCCAAAAGTTCTCTCAGGAATATAGGTCAAGGTGAGGTTGATTCTATGACTTCTGTTGGACTTAAAGACTGTGACATATTCATGTATGTAAATAATATATCCTTCACAAGATGCTAAAAACGTTTGATGATTGATTAAATTTAATGCAGCATTTGTTTAGCATCTGCATCTCTTCTTGGTCCTCTAGAAGACAAGAAGATGAATAAATCATGGGTCTTGCTCTCCACTGTCTTACAATCTAGTTGCAGAGAGAAATGTACATAACCATAATACAAAGCTGGATTGGTCATTTATTGAATGTAAATAGAACTGTCCTCTGGATATGTTATGGAAAAGGAAATAAGTTGGATGGATTGGGGAGACTCTCAGAATTGATGGAAGACTGGAGAACCAAACTAGAGCACTGAGAGCCACCAAGACCAGACAGGAAGCTAAGATGCAGGACCACCATAGAGGAATGATAGCAGAAAGGATCTGGTGAAGCTGTCGCTGCCCAGGTGGAATGACAATTCTCTGAGAACAGAAAGTGAGCACAGGATTGGCCTCCCATGAATCAGGTGCCCTTGGATAGAGGAGTGAAATGGAGAAGGTATCATCCCAATAATAAAATTCAGAGGACCTTTAGGAAGGGACAATGGATATTGGGCAGTAAAATAACAAGTACTCAGGTAATTAGAGTCCAGATAAATGTACAAATGAAATACTTTCAGAGGGCAGATGAGGAGTAACCTAATTCTAGGGATAAATAATAAACATATACAACATGGATTTTCTGTGCATAGGCTATAGACATAAGGGACAAACAAAATATCTCAGAACTGGTTTTTTGTTTCACATTGAAATCAAAATGTTTGCTGTGACATATCCTTATGCCCAATCGCATATACTGGAAAAAGGGAATACCCAGATATTATAGGATTATTGAATACCAGGTCTGAGCTGGCCTTAATACACAAGGACACAGGCCAGATTTATGCTTCCACATGAAACAACTAAACAAATGGAAGAACTACATGAAACAATAGTTTTCAACATACTAGACATTAGGCAGTGGAAGACAGGGATCCCTGAGGGGATGAAAAAGTGAGCTGAACTCTGTGATTGCTCCAGGTTACTGCACAGAGAGCTTACAAGCTCAAAGAGGGGAAACTGAAGCAGAGCTCAGCAGACGTGCTTAGTTGAGGAAGCAAGAGAGTCTGGGGAAAACAAGGCAGCTAGAGTTTGCAGGGCAGAGTGCTATAGATCAGAGAGTGGGTACCAAGAGGATGCAGAGGCTCCCTTAGACCATTCAACTGAGTACTGATCAGCACGTGATGTGAGAAAAATCACCCAAGACTCAGGAAAGAATCACCCAAAACGACTAGAGGAAACAATATCTGGAGCTCAGACATAGGAAAGGGGCCTTGTTCCCTGCAGTCAGACTGGAAAACCTCATAATTCATGAGGCATGGAGTAGGGTACTCAGAAGAGTTTTATCTCAGTAATTAGCTCTAGGTTGAACTCTTTTCCTGCACTCACTAACAAATCTTAAAAGCAAGAACCAAAAGGTTAAGGCCATTTCTAAGTAACTTAACTAGAATATCAAGTGACTGTGTGCCCAGAAATCCAAGGGAAGTGGTACATTTGGGATCAGACACATGCAAGTTCAGACGCAATAGCACAAGACCATTACAGGCAGGTAGCCCATGTCAGCTACCACTGTTGCACCTCAGCTCATTCCTATGGCCTCATCTGGGTTCCCTTATGACCTGAGAATTCTGAAGGAAAAAGTTGGTCTTGGTATATATGGCTTAGGCTGAAAATGGGTCATCTTGGTATGTGTGGAACCAGATGAAAATGAATTCTTACTTAGAAGTGGCCCTGAAAGACAGTTGTGAGAGGACATCCTCACATTGGGCAGACATTTGGTTGGGATACCCGATGATCCACATTGTGTAAAAAGAGAGGTGTTTCAATATATATATATATATGAATCTATATACAGGTAGTGGAAAATGGATTGGCCAGTTGGTCAGAGGCTTGGAAGACAGCACTTGTCCCACAGAAGAACTCAATAAACATTAAGACAGAATGACTCAATCAGTTGAGGTTAGCCAGTCTTGGCCAATGGCCACTCCACTGTCAACACAATGGGTGCAATAGTGGAGTAGTTAAGATGGTGAAATGAAGACTGTGCATGGGCTTAGCATGGACACTCACTCATCAAGGTTGATCTAGTCACTGCTCCTGCTGCCAAATGTTCAACCAGCCAGCCACAGAGGTTTAAAGTGATGGTAAGAGATGAATGCTGGGTCCAGATATGGCATCATTTCTCAGGGAGATCAAAACAGCCACTTAGTGTCAACTTAAATACATTTAACCCTTCTGCTCTGGAAGGGGCAGTTATTCATCTTGACCTAAATGGGCACAGATTTCAAGCATGAGTTTGCCTTACTTCCTATGCTAAGGCTTAGAGAGTGTCTGACCCATCGGCATAAAATTCCATCTAACATTACTCCAGACTAAGAAACTCACTTTACAGAAAAGGAGGGATGGCAGTGGGTATATGACCATAGACCTATCACATACGCACATACCATACCATCCAGAAACCATTGGTTTGATGGAGTAAAGGAAGAGCCTTTTGAAGGCACAAGTGAGACAAAAATTAGAAGATGATTCCATACATGAATAGGACAATATCCTTTACAAGCAGCATATATCCTAGGAAAGCAAACTTCAAATTGAGCTTTGCCCTCAATAAATAGAATACATGGATCTAGAAATAATGAACTACAGTAGAAGTGGGCCCACTTGGGGAATTTGTGCTACTCACTCTTGAAACTCTGGACTTCATAAGTTTAGTGGTCTAGTTCCCAGAAGGGAAATATTTTCACCAGGAAACAAAACAAGACTCTCATGAAACCTCACATCAGATTCCTTATTCCAAGAAACCAGTAGAGAAGGAAAAGAGTAGCCATGTTGCTAGAAGCAATGCACCCTGATCAATCGGAAGTGATAAGGCTACCCTTAAACAATGAAGGCATATGTGTAGTACTCAGGTGATCCACTGGAATGTCTTGTGTTTTTCCCTTGCCAGTTTTATTGATAAATGGATATGTGCAATAGCCATGGATATAGTGACCAGGGATTTAGACTCCTCAGGATTGAAGTCTGGATTATCAGGTCAAGTAATCTAAACCAAGAGAGATGGTAGCCAAGAGTGGGAGAAATGGGTAGCAAAGGATAGTAGAGGAAGGAAAGAAGAGTATCTATTGCAGCCTTGAGATCAACTGCAGAGATGGGCTGGTAATTCATCCCACTAAGCTTTCTCAGGCAAGTTTCCCCCCAAAAAGAGACCAATCAGAATTCTAGAGAAATTGTTCCCAGAATTTATCCTGCAAAACAAATGGATCCGAAAAACTCAAGGGGTGGACTGTAATGGATGCTAGGCGCCTCAGCTAATGTTTGAAGGTCCTCAGCTGAGTCCTTGACTGGCATTCGCCCACAACAGGAGAAGAGTCTCACTCAAGGTCACCTCCCCTTCTCATGGGCAGCCCAAATCCACTCATTGTTTGATGAATAGGAATAAAGGTCCAGCTCTGAAGATTAAGCCCAGTTTCAGAACTCCCTTTAGGATCCAATGAGGCTTTGTTATTATTGCATCACAATTCAACCCTTCCCTCTGCCATTCTCCACCTTTCTCTCCATCACAGGTGTTGAGCCCAAGAGCACTCCTCAATTAACATCCTGCATGGAAACTTCTGGCTCAAATTTTATTTCCCAGGAAACCCAACTTAAGATAGTTTTCTATTTACATTTTAAAACATGTTAAAAAAAGATATATTCTGGAAAAGTTCATTATGAGAGTAAGTTCAGTGTCTTCTAATAACAAGTGATATAGATTTTCCTTAGATGATGAATGTGCTCAAGTTTGTAGAATCAAGATGCAATTGGTTTCCTCAACCAAAAGACATGAATCTGCAGTTAGGGCATTTTTCCCCCCAGATCGTAGTGGGCATCCTGATGAGGTGGTCTGAGATATCAAAATGCTCCTGAGTGTGATTATTTTAACAAATTAATATTTTTAAACCACTGATGAAAGAGATGAGAAAAATTATTATCTTGCATGATTCTTAAAGCTAATACATAAAGACAAACTTTAAAGAAAATTAAAATAGAAATGAATTGTTAGCATAAACACTTCCTTCTAAATCACCCTTAATCCTTACACTGGAATCAAACTGCTTTCAGCATTAATATACTTTGGGTTTTCACCAAAATCCCTCTAGACAGCCTTCATCAGCTGCCAATATGTCTCCATCACAGACCCAAGTAGTCTGTTCATTCTGATTAGACTGTTGGAGCTAATTTAAAGTATGGCCTTTGTTGTGTCTACAGAAGCCTAATCAGCTAGGAAGATTCTCTGTCACCCTGGCATCCAATCCATCTCCACGTCACTGAAGCAGAAAGACAAAGATAATGGCCATCAAAGTATATTTTCAGGCAGAGATGTGACTCTCCAAACTAGTGCTTAGTTAAAATTGTCATGTTTTAAAATCACTTCAAGGATATTCAGGTTTTTGATAGGAATTTCAGGAAGGTCAGAAGTGCCTCAGTTGTTTTATCTTGACTAGGTCTCACTTCCTAACTAGAGGGTAAGTTCCTTGCATTTCCTACAGTATCTTACAGATAGACTGGTTTTATATATATATATAAAATGGTGTATATATATATATATTTTTAATATATATAAGTGTATATATATATTTATATATATAAGTGTATGTATATGTATTTAACAAGGTAATTTATTGAGAAATTTTCCTGTTACTTTGAGTTTTTCTCTGATGCCATCTCACTGGAAAATAATAAAGTTTCTCCTCTTCCGTCAGTAAGGATAAACCAGAATTGTGTTTCTAAAGTTCTGGGTTCTGCCTTACCACTACCCCCTGGTGAAGAAAGAAAGCCTTTTCTTCAGAGCCAGAGAAGAGAATATGCCAGGCAAGTTTTGGCTCGTTGAAGGTGATAACTACAGAGGCTTGTGTGTTAAGGAGATGTAGGCTCAGGTATCTGAGAAGAGGTAGAAACAGAAGATATTGAAAAGGGAATGACTCAGACTCAAAATGCCTGGTTAGACCCCAAAGACTGGGAAAGAAGACCTTTGGATTTGGGTTTATGGGATTGGTGGTGACCTGGCCACAATTAAATGAGTGATAGAACCTTGGATAGAAATGACAACAATTTTAGAAAGTGCTTGGTGAAGAGGCCTAATTTGGGGAGTAGAGCCACCATCTCTGAATAGGCACATAAGCCTGGACATCAACAATGATCTTCCTCCAGTGAGACTCATGAACTCTAAACATATATGCTCCAAAGGGTAGGAGTGGGACCTCCAAATTAATCACGGGACTTTTTACTAATCCTTGAAATGGACCAAACTTTGTTTACAATATAAAGAGATGTGTCATTTCTTGCCTCTGAGTATAGAGAAGCAATTTATACCTATCATATTTGTTTTGTTTTAAAATAGTAATAGGAAGACCAACATTTTTTTGAACACTCACTTTGGACTAGACACCATGTTAGATTCTTTTTATGTATCATCTTATTTACTCCCCATGAGTTTAGGAGTGAGGCTTTATTATTATTATCCCCATTGAGACAACTCAGACACAAGAAAGGTAAAAAATCTGTCTACATATATCTAGTTGGTGGCAAATGTGGTATTTAAACACAGGTTCTCTGCCTCCAGAGCCCAGGATTTTATCTTTCTACTTCTTGATGAAGGCAGGATCTTTCAGAAATTCTCAATGAGTATGAAAGTTTGCTCCTGGGTACAGGGCAAGTAAGGGAGGGATCTGAGCTTGGTTCCTGGCACCACGTGTTGAAAAGTGATGTTTGATTAGAGAATAACAAACATTATAAGCCCAGCCCTTCTGCTGGTATATCTGTTAATTCAAAAAATATCTAAATGTTAGCCCTTCCTTATTTATAATCTTCCCTACTTCATCTTCAGGGTTTTTTTCCTCTCCTTTAAATTTTGTTATCATCCCTGGAGGTGGCATGGTATGCTGCAAAGAACATGAACCTTGGAACTAAACCAGCCTAGTTTCATTTCTTTTTACCTTTTTTTTTTTTGGCCATGCCACACAGCATGCAGGATCTTAGTTCCCCAACCAGGGCTCCTGCCCCCTGCAACGGAAGCAGCAGAGTCTTAACCGCCAGACTGCCGGGGAAGTCCCATCATTTCTGAGTCTACCATTTACAAACTGTGTCCTTGGGCATAGTATTTAAAATATTTGAATTTAGGAAATTCCTTGGCGGTCCAATGGTTAGGACTGCGCTTTCACGGCTGAGGGCCCAGGTTCACTCCCTGGTTGGGGAACTAAGATCCTACAAGCCATGCAGCACGGCCAAAAAAAAAAAATTGAATTTAGTTTTCAGTAAAATGAGGACAAAAATCCCTACCACATAAGACTGTTTTGTTGATTAAATGACACAACACGCATAAAACTCAGGACACCTCAATGACACTCAAAAATTGTGAGTCCCCTTTGCCCTGCTTTGACTGCTTTATTTTCCTGATGAAGAGGTACAAGTGCAACCAGCCACCAAGTCTTAAAAGTCTCTCCCTACAGCAAGGAGCAAGGAAGAGCTGCTCAAGCTGGAAGTTGAAGATATCCCATCTCCCACGTGTATAATCGCTTTAACTGAGTCATTAAGAAAGGACCTCAATTACGTTTAAATACTTGTCTTGATACGTTAAATACTTGCTTTTGTGCTTTTATATTTTAAAACCAATACCTTTGATGTTTTAGTACTTGTCTTTGGGGATGTTTCTTAGGTTTAGAATTTGATCCCTATTGTAGGGACTTTAGGGTCCATTACCTCAGATTCCATAGGTTACTTTTAATAGTTCCAAAATACCGAGGCCCTTATTAACCTACCATAAGTTAGAGGTACTGATTTGCTTACATCACTGTGGAGCATTTTCTGCTTTTGGTATTGGTCAAACTTTTAAACTTCAGAAACAATGTGGCCTTATAGCAAAAGCACTAAGCCAGAAATCATGACACCTGGATTCTTACCTTGACTCTGCTACTCTCTATCAGTAAGATCTGGAACAAAGAGCTCTCTGAGCTCCTCCAGGAGGGCACAATTTCTCCTTCTTTCTTATACTCAGAGTCCAGAAGAGCACCTAGAACAAAGTAGAAACTACAAATAAATGTTTGTTGAATCAAGAAATACTTCCGTCAATTAGACAATCAATCAATACAGGAATTGTAGGCTAAAGAACTTGGTGCATTTTCAGCTGGTTACCCTGTGGTCATGCTTTGGATCTGGATAGATTGTGACAGGTGAGATGAGGAATGAAAATGTAAGAAACAGATTTTTTAAGGCTATAGCTGCCGTAGGTAGTGATTCCTCTGATGGATCTGGGTGAAGTAAATTGAAAACATTTTGGAAAGGATTCCCCATTCTAGATGCCATTAAGAACTTTCATGATTCATGGGGAAAGGTCAAAATATCAACGTTTACAGGAGTTTGGAAGAAGTCATGGATGACTTTGAGGAGTTCAAGATTTCAGTGGAGGAAGTAACGGCAGATGTGATAGAAATAGCCAGAGAACTAGAATTAGAAGTAGAGCCTGATGTGGTCAATTAATCTTTGACAAGGGTCCCAAGAATACACAATGCGGAAAGGATAGTCTCTTCAATAAATGGCATTGGGAAAACTGGACCACTATCTCATATCATACACAAAAACCAACTCAAAATGAATCAAAGACTTAAATGTAAGACCTGAAACCATGCAACTCCTAGAAAAAAACATAGAGAAAAAGTTTCTTGACATTGGGTTTGGCAGTAAATTTTCAGATATGACACGAAAAGCACAGGCAACAAAAGCAGAATAAACAAGCAAGACTACATCAAACTAAAAAGCTTCTACACAGCAAAAGAAACAATTAGTAGAGTGAAGAGGCAACCTATGGAATGGTAGAAAATATTTACAAATCAGATATCTGGTAAGGGCTTAATTTCCAAAATATATAAGGAACTCATACAACTTAATTACAAAAACAAAATAAAACCCCAAATAATCCAATGTAAAAATGGTCAAAGGACTTGAATAGACATTTTTCCAAAGAAGACATATAAACGGACAACAGGTACACAAAAAGGTGTTAAACATCACTAATCATCAGGGAAATGCAAATCAAAACCACAATGACAGGGGGCAAGATGGTGGAAGAGTAAGACGCGGAGATCACCTTCCTTCCCACAGATACAGTAGAAATACATCTACACGTGGAACTGCTCCTACAGAACACCTACTGAATGCTGGCAGAAGACGTCTGACCTCCCAAAAGGCAAGAAAATCCCCACGTACTTGGGTAGGGCAAAAGAAAAAAGAAATAACAGAGACAAAAGAATAGGGACGGGACCTGCACCAGTGGGAGGGAGCCGTGAAGGAGGAAAGGTTTCCACACACTAGGAAGCCCCTTCGCGGGCAGAAACTGCAGGTGGCGGGGGGGGGGGAAGCTTCGGAGCCACGGAGGAGAGCGCAGCCACAGGGGTGTGGAGGGCAAAGCGGAGAGATTCCCGCACGGACGCTCGGCGCCGAGCAGCGCTCACCAGCCCGAGAGGCTTGTCTGCTCCCCCGCCAGGGCGGGCGGGGCTGGGAGCTGAGGCTCAGGCTTCGGTCGGATCGCAGGGAGAGGACTGGGGTTGGCGGCGTGAACACAGCCTGAAGGGGTTAGTGCACCACAGCTAGCTGGGAGGGAGTCCAGGAAAAAGTCTGCAGCTGCCAAAGAGGCAAGAGACTTTTTCTTGCCTCTTTGTTTCGTGGCGCGCAAGGAGAGGGGATTCAGAGCGCCGCCTAAACGAACTCCAGAAACGGGCGCGAGCCGCGGCTAACAGCGCGGACCCCAGAGACGGGCATGAGACGCTAAGGCTGCTGCTGCCGCCACCAAGAAGCCTGTGTGCGAGCACAGGTCACTCTCCACACCGCCCCTCCCGGGAGCCTGTGCAGCCCGCCACTGCCAGGCTCCCGTGATCCGGGGACAACTTCCCCGGGAGAACACACGGCGCGCCTCAGGCTGCTGCAACGTCACGACGCCTCTGCCGCCGCAGGCTCGCCCCGCCTCCTCCGTACCGCTCCCACCCCCCGGCCTGAGTGAGCCAGAGCCCCCGAAGCAGCTGCTCCTTTAACCCCGTCCTGTCTGGGCGGGGAACAGACGTCCTCAGGTGACCTACACGCAGAGGCGGGTCCAAATCCAAAGCTGAACCCCGGGAGCTGTGCAGACAAAGAAGAGAAAGGGAAATCCCTCCCAGCAGCCTCAGAAGCAGCGGATTAAAGCTCCACAAACAACTTGATGTGCCTGCATCTGTTGAATACCTGAATAGACAACAAATCATCCCAAATGCAAGAGGTGGACTTAGGGAGCAGGATATATTAATTTTTCCCCTTTTCCTTTTTTAGTGAGTGTGTAGGTGTATGCTTCTGGGTGAGATTTTGTCTGTATAGCTTTGCTTTCACCATTAGTCCTAGGGTTAGGTTCGTCCGTGTTTTTTGTTTTTGTTTTTGTTTTTGTTTTTTTTTTAACTAAAAAAATTTTTTTCCTAATAAATGTTTTCTTAATAATTTTTTCCTTATTTTCTATTTTTAGAAATTAAAAAAAATTTTTTAATAAGTTTTTTCATATTTTTTATTTTAAAAAATTAAAAACTTTTTTCTTAATAAATTTTTTTCTTAATAATTTTTTTCTTATTTTTTACTATAAAAAATTAATAAATCTATTCTAAAAATTAAAAAAAATTTTTTTCTGAATACATTTATTCTTAATAATTTTTTTTCTTATTTTTTATTATAATAGCTTTATTTTATTTTATTTTATCCTCTTTCTTTCTTTCTTTCTATTTTTTTCCCCCTTTTATTCTGAGCCGTGTGGATGAAAGGCTCTTGGTGCTCCAGCCAGGCATCAGGGCTGTGCCTCTGAGGTGGGAGAGCCAACTTCAGGACACTGGTCCACAAGAGACCTCCCAGCTCCACGTAATACCAAATGGCGAAAATCTCTCAGAGATCTCCATCTCAACATCAAGACCCAGCTTCACTCAACGACCAGCAAGCTACAGTGCTGGACACCCTATGCCAAACAACTAGCAAGACAGGAACACAGCCCCATCCATTAGCAGAGAGGCTGCCTAAAATCATAATAAGGCCACAGACACCCCAAAATACACCACCAGACGTGACATGCCCACCAGAAAGACAAGATCCAACCTCATCCATCAGAACACAGGCACTAGTCCCCTCCACCAGGAAGCCTACACAACCCACTGAACCAACCTTAGCCACTGGGGACAGATACCAAAAACAACGGGAACTATGAACCTGCAGCCTGTGAAAAGGAAACCCCAAACACAGTAAGATAAGCAAAATGAGAAGACAAAAAACCACACAGCAGGTGAAGGAGCAGGGTCAAAACACACCAGACCTAACAAATGAAGAGGAAATAGGCAGTCTACCTGAAAAAGAATTCAGAATAATGATAGTAAAGATGATCCAAAATCTTGGAAATAGAATAGACAAAATGTAAGAAACATTTAACAAGGATGTAGAAGAACTAAAGAGGAACCAAGCAATGATGAAAAACACAATAAATGAAATTAAAAATACTCTAGATGGGATCAATAGCAGAATAACTGAGGCAGAAGAAAGGATAAGTGACCTGGAAGATAAAATGGTGGAAATAAATACTGCAGAGCAGGATAAAGAAAAAAGAATGAAAAGAACTGAGGACAGTCTCAGAGACCTCTGGGACAACATTAAACGCACCAACATTCGAATTATAGGGGTCCCAGAAGAAGAAGAGAAAAAGAAAGGGACTGAGAAAATATTTGAAGAGATTATAGTTGAAAACTTCCCTAATATGGGAAAGGAAATAGTTAATCAAGTCCTGGAAGCACAGATAGTCCCATACAGGATAAACCCAAGGAGAAACACGCCAAGACACATATTAATCAAACTATCAAAAATTAAATACAAAGAAAACATATTAAAAGCAGCAAGGGAAAAACAACAAATAACACACAAGGGAATCCCCATAAGGTTAACAGCTGATCTTTCAGCAGAAACTCTGCAAGCCAGAAGGGAGTGGCAGGATATACTTAAAGTCATGAAGGAGAAAAACTTACAACCAAGGTTACTCTATGCAGCAAGGATCTCATTCAGATTTGATGGAGAAATTAAAACCTTTACAGACAAGCAAAAGCTGAGAGAGTTCAGCACCACCAAACCAGCTTTACAACAAATGCTAAAGGAACTTCTCTAGGCAAGAAACACAAGAGAAGGAAAACACCTACAATAACAAACACAAAATATCTAAGAAAATGGGAATAGGAACATACATATCGATAATTACCTTAAATGTAAATGGATTAAATGCTCCCACCAAAAGACACAGGCTGGCTGAATGGATACAAAAGCAAGATCCATATATATGCTGTCTACAAGAGACCCACTTCAGACCTAGAGATACATACAGACTGAAAGTGAGGAGATGGAAAAAGATATTCCATGCAAATGGAAATCAAAAGAAAGCTGGAGTAGCAATTCTCATATCAGACAAAATAGACTTTAAAATAAAGACTATTACAAGAGACAAAGAAGGACACTATATAATGATCAAGGGATCGATCCAAGAGGAAGGTATAACAATTGTAAATATTTATGCACCCAACATAGGAGCACCTCAATACATAAGGCAAATACTAACAGCCATAAAAGGGGAAATAGACAGTAACACAATCATAGTAGGGGACTTTAACACCCCGCTTTCACCAATGGACAGATCATCCAAAATGAAAATAAATAAGGAAACACAAGCTTTAAATGATACATTAAACAAGATGGACTTAATTGATATTTATAGGACATTCCACCCAAAAACAGCAGAATACACATTTTTCTCAAGTGCTCATGGAACATTCTCCAGGATAGATCATATCTTGGGTCACAAATCAAGCCTTGGTAAATTTAAGAAAATTGAAATCGTATCAAGTATCTTTTCTGACCACAACGCTATGAGACTAGATATCAATTACAGGAAAAGATCTGTAAAAAATACAAACACATGGAGGCTACACAATACACTACTTAATAACGAAGTGATCACTGAAGAAATCAAAGGGGAAATCAAAAAATACCTAGAAACAAATGACAATGGAGACACGACGACCCAAAACCTATGGGATGCAGCAAAAGCAGTGCTAAGAGGGAAGTTTATAGCAATACAAGCCTACATCAAGAAACAGGAAACATCTCGAATAAACAACCTAACCTTGCACCTAAAGCAATTAGAGAAAGAAGAACAAAAAAAACCCCAAAGCTAGCAGAAGGAAAGAAATCATAAAGATCAGAGCAGAAATAAATGAAAAAGAAATGAAGGAAACAATAGCAAAAATCAATGAAACTAAAAGCTGGTTCTTCGAGAAGATAAACAAAATTGATAAACCATTAGCCAGACTCATCAAGAGAAAAAGGGAGAAGACTCAAATCAATAGAATTAGAAATGAAAAAGGAGAAGTAACCACTGACACTGCAGAAATACAAAAGATCATGAGAGATTACTACAAGCAACTCTATGCCAATAAAATGGACAACCTGGAAGAAATGGACAGATTCTTAGAAATGCACAACCTACCGAGACTGAACCAGGAAGAAATAGAAAATATGAATAGACCAATCACAAGCACTGAAATTGAAACTGTGATTAAAAATCTTCCAACAAACAAAAGCCCAGGACCAGAGGACTTCACAGGCGAATTCTATCAAACATTTAGAGAAGAGCTAACACCTATCCTTCTCAAACTCTTCCAAAATATTGCAGAGGGAGGAACACTCCCCAACTCATTCTACGAGGCCACCATCACCCTGATACCAAAACCAGACAAAGATGTCACAAAGAAAGAAAACTACAGGCCAATATCACTGATGAACATAGATGCAAAAATCCTCAACAAAATACTAGCAAACAGAATCCAACAGCACATTAAAAGGATTATACACCATGATCAAGTGGGGTTTATTCCAGGAATGCAAGGATTCTTCAATATATGCAAATCAATCAACGTGATACATCATATTAACAAATTGAAGGAGAAAAACCATATGATCATCTCAATAGATGCAGAGAAAGCTCTCGACAAAATTCAACACCCATTTATGATAAAAGCCCTGCAGAAAGTAGGCATAGAGGGAACTTTCCTCAACATAATAAAGGCCATATATGACAAACCCACAGCCAACATTGTCCTCAATGGTGAAAAACTGAAACCATTTCCACTACGATCAGGAACAAGACAAGGTTGCCCACTCTCACCACTATTATTCAACATAGTTTTGGAAGTGTTAGCCACAGCAATCAGAGAAGAAAAAGAAATAAAAGGAATCCAAATCAGAAAAGAAGAAGTAAAGCTGTCACTGTTTGCAGATGACATGATACTATACATAGAGAATCCTAAAACTGCCACCAGAAAACTACTAGAGCTAATCAATGAATTTGGTCAAGTAGCAGGATACAAAATTAATGCACAGAAATCTCTTGCATTCCTATATACTAATGATGAAAAATCTGAAAGTGAAATTAAGAAAACACTCCCGTTTACCATTGCAACAAAAAGAATAAAATATCTAGGAATAAACCTACCTAAGGAGACAAAAGACCTGTATGCAGAAAATTATAGGACACTGATGAAAGAAATTAAAGATGATACAAATAGATGGAGAGATATACCATGTTCTTGGATTGGAAGAATCAACATTGTGAAAATGACTCTACTACCCAAAGCAATCTACAGATTCAATGCAATCCCTATCAAACTACCACTGGCATTTTTCACAGAACTAGAACAAAAAATTTCACAATTTGTATGGAGACACAAAAGACCCCGAATAGCCAAAGCAATCTTGAGAACAAAAAATGGAGCTGGAGGAATCAGGCTCCCTGACTTCAGACTATATTACAAAGCTACAGTAATCAAGACAGTTTGGTACTGGCACAAAAACAGAAATATAGATCAATGGAACAGGATAGAAAGCCCAGAGATAAACCCACACACATATGGTCACCTTATCTTTGATAAAGGAGGCAAGGATATACAATGGAGAAAAGACAGTCTCTTCAATAAGTGGTGCTGGGAAAATTGGACAGGTACATGTAAAAGTATGAAATTAGAACACTCCCTGACACCATACACAAAAATAAACTCAAAATGGATTAAAGACCTAAGTGTAAAGCCAGACACTATCAAACTCTTAGAGGAAAACATAGGCAGAACACTCTATGACATAAATCACAGCAAGATCCTTTTGACCCAGCTCCTAGAGAAATGGAAATAAAAACACAAATAAACAAATGGGACCTAATGAAACTTAAAAGCTTTTGCACAGCAAAGGAAACCATAAACAAGACGAAAAGACAACCCTCAGAATGGGAGAAAATATTTGCAAATGAAGCAACTGACAAAGGATTAATCTCCAAAATTTACAAGCAGCTCATGCAGCTCAATAACAAAAAAACAAACAACCCAATCCAAAAATGGGCAGAAGACCTAAATAGACATTTCTCCAAAGAAGATATACAGATGGCCAACAGACACATGAAAGAATGCTCAACATCATTAATCATTAGAGAAATGCAAATCAAAACTACAATGAGGTATCATCTCACACCGGTCAGAATGGCCATCATCAAAAAATCTACAAACAATAAATGCTGGAGAGGGTGTGGAGAAAAGGGAACACTCTTGCACTGTTGGTGGGAATGTAAATTGATACAGCCACTATGGAGAACAGTATGGAGGTTCCTTAAAAAATGAAAAATAGAACTACCATACGACCCAGCAATCCCACTACTGGGCATATACCCTGAGAAAACCATAATTCAAAAAGAGTCATGTACCAAAATGTTCATTGCAGCTCTATTTACAATAGCCAGGACATGGAAGCAACCTAAGTGTCCATCATCAGATGAATGGATAAAGAAGATGTGGCACATATATACAATGGAATATTACTCAGCCATAAAAAGAAATGAAATGGAGGTATTTGTAATGAGGTGGATGGAGTTAGAGTCTGTCATACAGAGTGAAGTAAGTCAGAAAGAGAAAAACAAATACAGTATGCTAACACATATATATGGAATCTAAGGGAAAAAAAAAGGTCATGAAGAACCTAGTGGCAAGATGGGAATAAAGACACAGACCTACTAAAGAATGGACTTGAGGATATGGGGAGGGGGAGGGGTGAGATGTGACAGGGTGAGAGAGTGTCATGGACATATATACACTACCAAATGTAAAATAGATAGCTAGTGGGAAGCAGCCGCATAGCACAGGGAGATCAGCTCAGTGCTTTGTGACCGCCTGGGGGGGTGGGATGGGGAGAGTGGGAGGGAGGGAGATGCAGGAGGGAGGAGATATGGGAACGTGTGTATATGTGTAGCTGATTCACTTTGTTATAAAGCAGAAACTAACATACCATTGTGAAGCAATTATACTTCAATAAAGATGTTTAAAAAAAAACCACAATGACATATCATTTCACATCTGTTAGGATGGCTATGATAATAATTTTAAAAAGATAAAAAAGGTAGACAAAGATATAGAGAAAAAGGGACCCTTGAACACTGTTGATGGGAATTTAAATTGGTGCTGCCACTGTGGAAAACATTATGGTGGTTCTTTAAAAAATTAAAAACAGAACTGCCATATTATCCAGAAGTCTCATTTCTGGGTATATGTCTGAAGGAAACAAAATCAGTATCTTGAGGAGATATCTTCACCCCCATGTAGCATTATTCACAACAGCCATGACATGGTAACAATCTAATTGTCAACTGATGAATGAACAGGTAAAGAAAACGTGATATCTATATCTATGTCTATATATCTATGTCCATATCTTTTGCTTTGATATGGCATACAATAAACACATGCCACTTTAAAGCTTATTTTTTTCTGTCTTTCAAATGAAAATGTAAGGGTTATATCCAACTTGATTATTTGTACTGTCTCCCGCTCTGC
Organism: Balaenoptera musculus; assembly: GCF_009873245.2. Lineage (NCBI taxonomy): Eukaryota > Metazoa > Chordata > Mammalia > Artiodactyla > Balaenopteridae > Balaenoptera > Balaenoptera musculus. The sequence goes on along the minus strand of NC_045794.1, from coordinate 13,547,109 downwards.
CTGGTTCTTACTTTCTAACCCTGCAATGTTAAATAAAAAGAGATTCTTGTCTCAGAAAAAAAAAAAAAGTAGAGCCTGAAGATGGACTGAATCACTGCAATCTTATGATGAAACTTGAACTGATGAGGGATTGCTTCTTATGGATGAACAAAGAAGGTGGTTTATTGAGATGAAATCTACTCTTGGTGAAGATTGTTAAAATGCAACAAAGGATCTAGAATATGACATAAATTTAGTTGATAAAGCAGAAGCAAGGTTTGAGAGATTGACTCTACTTATGAAAGAAGTTCTAGTGTGGGTAAAATGCTATCAAAGAGCATTGCATGCCACCAAGAAACCATTCATGAAAGGAAGAGTCAATCTATGCGGCAAACTTCATTGATGTCTTATTTTAAGAAGTTGCCACAATTACCCTACCCTTCAGTAACCACCACCCTGATCAGTCAGCAGCTGTCAACATGGAGGCAAGACCCTCCACCAGCAAAAAGATTATGACTGACTGAAAGCTCAGGTAATGGTTAACATTTTTTAGCAAAAAAGTATTTTTTAATTAAGGTATGTACATTTTTAGACATAATGCTATGGCACACTTAATAGGCTACAGTACAATGTAGACATAATTTTTGTATGCACTGGGAAACCAAAATCCATTTGACTTGCTTTATGGTGATATACCCTTTATTGCAGTGGTCTGGAACCAAACCCACAATATCTCTGAGGTATGCCTGTATTTGCTAGCTTTTTTAAATGGATATTTTTTAAATTTATTTTCTTATCTAAATAGATATTTATATTCATACCTAATTTTATATTTTTAAGTTTGCTTTTTTTTTCTAAAGTATCCACAACTTGCATAAGCTTCAGGCTCCATGAAACTTGGATCTGTCCCATCTCTATTACATTTCCCACAGGAGACACTAAAGATGTAGAGTCATCTTTCCAGAAGGACATATTTAGGGCCTCTCCTTCAAGGACTCTGCTGCATAAATGTAGACATATGAAAATGAGCCTTCACCTGTGGAATTTCGATCCCCAGCTGACAGAGCTGCATATATTGCCCTTCAACTCTTGTCATGTGAGTATGTCTTTCTTCTTCCTTTTTCATTCATGCGGCTTCATCCCAGTCTTCCACTTGGTGACTCTTGATCCAGTGCTTCTGGCTCTCACCACGTGACTTTTCCTTCTCTAAGAGATCTCATGCCTCACTCCCAGCCACCCCTGGAAGCTTTTACCACAAAGGTCCCTGCTCATCAAACACTGCTCATCAAACATGGTTTTATACTCCAAGCCTTAAGGACACAGCTAATGGAACCCTTCATTGGGAATCCTGCCTCCTTGCTGGTTACCGCTACAAGGGACTCGAGTCATCTTGTTGTCCTTTCAGAACAAGGAAGTCCAGACAAATCCTGTTTCTCCATGAGGCATCCTGAGAAAGAGAGGGGAAACCCCTTCTATCAAAATTTGGAACTTGGATTTCAAGAGCTTATAACAGAGAAAACAATGTTCTTTGTTGCTTGACTTGACCTGACCCATGGAATCATAAAAAAGAGAAAAATAGTGTTTAAGTCAATTACTGCCTGGCTTAAATGGTTTTCTGTGAGTAAACAGGAAAATTAACCACCATTCTCAACATTGTTTTGAAGGCAAATTGTGCTCTTACATTACAATAACTGTCTTAATAAATGATTGTTGGGACACAAACTGTTGGTGCATTGAGTAAACAGTTTCTTTTCAGTTTGTGAAGCTAAAACTCTTTCCTGCTCCTCCTGTAATTGGAGCTGGTTGTGACATAAGACATCACAGGATTGATCACCCAGGTGTCACTATGGCTAATTATTAAGACAAATCCAAGTACATGGTATTTACCATCCTTCACCACCTTTATTTCTCTTCTAAAGTATAGAGTAGACCTTGACAAGGTTCACTTAATTTCTGCAAGAAGGTTCGTAATGGGGAAGAACCTTTGCATTCTATTACAAGTTAATCACTAAAGGGATGTCACCTATAAGCTTAAATTATACACAGTGGCCCATCTCTGGGAACCCTGCCTCCCAGGTAATGATCATTAAGCTAAAATACCTTTTGTTCACAGGAAACATCCTGACCAGGCCCACGTGTGAATGACTGCAGGCAGGAAGAAATTAGCACATCCCCTCCAGAGACTGACTGGAGCCAGGAAATGGTGGACTTTATTCCCTTCCCTTTTAGTATAAAAGAAGGCTGAATTCTAACTCAGGCAAGATGGTTCTTTGGGACATGAGTCCACTATCTTCTCGGTTTGCTGGCTTTCTGAATAAAGTCGCTATTCCTTGCCCTAACAACTCCTCTCTCGATTTATTGGCCTGTCATACGGCAAGCAGTACGAGCTTGGACTCGGTAACAGGTTCAGAAGCTGCAAGAACTCTCATTCCCTCTCCACTGCTGTGGCCTCTGGGGATCACCCACTGTTTTCTGTTTAATGTTGCCTTAATCTGAGATTCAGTGCAGTAGGTCAGTGGAAGGTCCAGGCCTGACCTGGGGTAGAAGGACAGAGACCACGGCTCTCTGCACATTGCAGGAGTCTCCGTTCAAGTCTTCTAAAGCTGCCTTGAGCCATTCCAGTTCCCCATGGCCCATTAGTTTTAATTCAAGGATGTAGAACTAAGCCTTATGATGACGCCTAGGCCAGTGCCGCCCAAAGCATGACCCTCAGCCAGTGCTGGGCCACAAGCTGTTGCCAGTCAAAGACAAAGGAAATACAGAAATTGAGAGAATGCTTTAAAAAACCTTTTGTAGTCAGCTGACATTGCTGTGCAACGTCACATCTAAGTACATAACCCATCATTTTGTTGGGGGGAACAGACAGTTTGGTTGTTATCAAACTCCCAAAGTGAGTAACCTGTGATGTCCTGCGCAGCAAGACCATGTGTTGGTCTGCAAGAAAGCAGAAGTGTGAAAAAAAAAATTTTTTTTAACTAGTTCTCCATGATAGTTTTTAAAGCTTTGGCCTAGGCTACCGAGAGGGAGCTGGGAGGCAGGGAAAATTGAATGAAGGCAAATTGGAAAGAACCTGGGACCTCTGTAGAGATGGTCCTGATTTCTGCACAGTCTCAGAGTACTCTCCAGCTTTGCCATGCCCTGAGACTTGAAATTAGTGTACTAGGGCTAAGTTGTGTTGGGTCCCAGCGTGGATGATATTCCACTGTAAACAGCCTCTTCAGAGACTGTGATGCACTTTCCTTCCATCCAGGAGAGCAGAAATAACTTGCAGCTTGTACAGCACTGGTGTCCAAAAGAAAAGCCACACAGGGACATCTAGTGGTAATAGGAAATTGCCAACCTGCTCCAAAGGAGTCCAAGAATTTCCAAACTACAAGCTGCTTGGGGACTGTAGATTCATTTATTGAATTTTACCTCACACCCTAGCAAATTAGTCACTGCATTTGAAGGTACTAATCAGTGTGATGTGCGGCCCCAGAAATGAAGCTGGACACCCTGGCCACCTGTTAGGACACCTCTAAGAAGTCTCTGTACAGCCAGAATGAAGCAAAGAGTGAAGGCAGTAGACAGATTCTTCAGGCGAGGGTGCTGAGGAGAGAATACAGATAGGAGACCCTCATTTTATGGACAGTTACTTCCGCAGTGTCTTTCAAGCTGGCTGTAAAACAGACCTGACCCCAGAGAAGTAGAAAAGAGGCAAAGCTCCAAAATAAACTGAATACGTTAAGAACAGTCCTCCAAACTTGCTGACCTATAAATAAGCATCAGCAGAACTCTTCATGAGAGTTACTTGTGAGCTCCCCAGCAAGATGACAAAGCCAAATCAAAGCTAGCCACCCAGACTGATAAAAACAAAGCCCTTAGAAGAAGTAGGTTTCTCCTGGCCTTTGATGGAAAGACTGAAGATAAAATAGATACAGTTGCATCAGATTTTTGTTGTCAAACTGACTCTTTCACAGGCTGACAGATGTGCAAATAAATTAAATTAGGTCTAAATAAGCTGGTAAAAATCATAGTAGATTTCACCATGAAAAACATATCTAAAGTCTATAACTGCTGATTTTTGCCTCTTCTATGTGTAGCAAGGTCAAATTTTACATACTACAACTCATGCATCCTAATGTAGCTTTAGAAAAGTATCTAATTGATGTAATAACAAAGTCCTTCTTTCGACCCACCTATCCCCACCCATCTAATGACAAGAAAACTCTTGAACTTGTCCATTCATGCTCACTAGCCCCCTTCTTGATTACAATCACCCATTGCAGTTGAACTTGTATTGCAGTTCAAACTATTTATTCGAACAACTCAAGTTTCTCCCCCTTTCCCAGATGAAATTTGGGCACAAGAAGATTAAACTGGGGAGGTGGTCTCTAGTGCCTGTGTTGTATTTCTCTCCGGGCTCCTGCTTCTCTGAGTTGTAACTGGTTTCTCCTGCTGTCTGCTCTCAGACTGTCCTATCTAAATCCACGCTAAGTCCACCCTGGGGAAATCCATGGTCTGTTCTGTCAGCTCCTTTTGTGCCTGGTACTATCTTACTCTTCCCAACCAACCTTTTCTTAGGTCCCCACCTCATCTATCTACCTCTCCCTGCAGTCCCTGCCGCAACCCTCAATGGATTCATCCTTCACCACAGGGATCTCTTGATGGGTCCACCGGTTTCTCAGTGATGCCACCAAGAGCATGTCAGAACTCCAGGAAACAGTCTGTGAAAGTGAGCCAATGGAGACCTGCAGCTCTTATTTCTGGACCTCTCCCAAACCACTCCCATGACACTGATATTACTACTCTTTCGGCCTCTCATGTCACTTCGGAGGACCCTGTGAGATGCGCTCCTCCCACAGTTCCCTATGAGAAGCAGGGTGTGTTTGTTTCCTAGGGCTGCAATAGCAAATTATCACGAATTCAGTGGCCTAAAGCAACAGAACATTGATTCTCCTCCAATTCCGGAGGCCAGAGTCTGAAATCAAGGGGTCAGCAGGGTGGGTTCTCCCTGGAGGCTCTGAGGGAGAATCCGGTCTATGCCTCTCTCCTAGCTTCTGCCGGCTTCCGGCGACCCTTGGCGTTCCTTGGCCTGGGGCTGCATAACTCCGGTCGCTGCCTCCTTCTCCTCATTACCTTCTTCTCTCTCTATCTGTGTCTGTTTTCCCTTCTCATCTCTTATAAGGATTTGCCATTGGATTTAAAGCCCATCCTAGTCCAGAATAATCTCATCTCGAGATCATTAATTTAATTATATCTGCAAAAACCCTTTATTCCATAAGGTCACATTTATGGGTTCCAGGGGTTAGGACCTATACACATCTTTTTTTTTCGGGTGGGGGGTGCACTATTTAAACAATTTCTTGGGGTGTGGGCCTCACTGAGGCCTCTACCTTCTCACGAAGGCCAGAGGTATGTAGGTCCCTCCAGGGGATCCCAGTAGCATCCCAATCCCAGATCCATCCTCTCTGAACCCCTTCCTTTTTGCACCAGAATTGTTTCTCTTCCTGTCCCTTTTCTATGAGGAATTCACCTGTCATATCTGCCCTTTTCTTACCTCTGGGCCTCTTTTTTCTAGAAGGTACCTACTTTCCTCTTCCCTGGGCTGATAAAGACTCAAGGCATGCACTAGTGGCAAAAAAAAGTGTGGTTTAAGAGAGAGATTATATTATTTGTGAACATATTTCAAAAACATTATCTCCATTATATATATACAGACATACACAGAGTCTGTTATATTAAGACATTGGCCCCCCATGACAACATCTTAACCAAAACTTTAAAGGAGAAATCTAGACTTGGAAAATAACCTAAAGATTTACTATGTATAAAAAAGATGATCACAAGCACCCATTAATACAACTCAGCTTATATATAATCTTCCTCTCTAGAGGACAAAATATTGTTAAAGTATTAGTTCAACAGGCACTGTAATTGATAAGTTATAGGTTTTGATAAGCTATAGTTCTAGGTCTTGGAAGAATTTGCTCACCTCTACCCTCTATGTTTTAATATTTTATTTTAGAACATCTCAAATATACATAAAAGTAGAGAAAACAGTATAACAATTCTCCATGTACCTATCACTCAGCTTCAACAGTTCATAAACCATGACCAACTTTGCTCCCTTATACTTGATACCTTCATGTCTCTCTCTATCCCATCCCTGAATTTTGAGGTTATCTTAGACATCACATCATCTGTAAATATTTCATAGATTTTTCTAAAACGTAGAGACCCTTTTTTGCATATTCAATAACATGATCATACCTGAAAATGTTAAAATATTCTTTAATATCAAATATTCAATCATGCTCACATTTCCCCAGTTTTTTATTTTATCATTTTCACTTTATTTTTAGCTTGTTTTTTGAATTAGAATCCAAATGACATCTATACATTGAGAGATGATAAATGTCTCAAATTTCTTTCAGTCTTTAGGCTCTCTGTCTGTCTGTGTCTGTCTCCCTCTTTTTCTCTTCTCTCTTGAAGTTTTTGTTGAAGAAATGGGTGGTTCATCCTATGAAGTTTTCTGTCTGAATTTTTCTGACTTTATCCTCTTGGTGATTTTTGTCCTTTGTATTTTCTGTAAATTTGTATTTTAAATAAGAGACGGGTGGAGATTTATGAGGGATTTTTTTGTCCAGACAACCACAGAGGTGGTGTTGTATAATACCCTCAGGGATGAATAATTCCTGGTTGTCTTCTTTTTGTGATGTTAGCAGACATTGATAATCATTGCTTAGATCCAATAATTCTTAAGGTGTTAAAATGATAAATTATTTCTTTAATTCTTAGCTGGTAAGCTTCTAAGAGATATTTCCCCCTCAAGAGCAATTGTTTATGCTGAGGTACAATTTGCACAGGAGAAGCAAAATGAATGCTTGGTTCTTTTTTTATATATATGCGGTCTTCTATATATATAATATTATATATAATATATATATATAATATGTATATACATACATGTATGTGTGCGTATATGTATATGTATGTATTTTATTAACACATGGATTTAAACATCTTTGATGCCTTACAACATATCGCAATTATTATACTTAGTGATACTCAAGTCATCCTCCCTTTGACAAGGGAGTCTCTTCACTTAGACTTCTGTCCTTTTGGGATGACGCTAGTAGTCTTGAATAGCATCCTTATTTTCTGATGTGACAAGATTCATCTTGCATTTCCTACAACTGGCTGCGAGGTCTTTTCAGTGGCTATAGATAGAAAATATTGTTATCTTTGTTTTGTTTTAGATAAAACACATCATAAGTTCAAACTAATACTCCCAATTCAAATTCAGGAATACGAGGTTTTCACTTAACCTAGCTGATTTCATATCTGTTTCTCTCTTCTACCATGCCCCAAACCCTGGTTTCAATGACACCAATATAATTATTTATTTGCTTTATCAATACTATATACACGATGGTCTCAGAATAATATAAACACTACCGTCAACTATATCATTATTGTAAATAGGGTTTTTTCTTTTTTTCTTTTTCAGTTTATGTTGTCCCACTGGGGATGTACAATCCAACCGTTATGCCTTAAAGTCACTTGGGATAATTTCTCTGTGGGAGTATCAACAGGATACACTTTGAGGTTTCTTTTTCTTTTCACTTTCGATATTTAGGAGTTGCATTTTGTGTTTAATTTTATTTTTTTATTATGTAAAATATTTACATTTCCAAAGTTGCATCTTCAAAACAAGGTGTCTAAAGAAAAAAAAATAGTGTCTATCCCCCTTCCTTCCATCTCTTCCCTCCTTCTCCCATAGTTAACTATTTTTTTAAACTTTATGGTTTGTCTTTTCATTGAGTTTTAAATTATAATCACACACACACACACAAACACACATTCTTATATCCTGGAGATTATTCCATAGTAACGTAGAGATTTTTCTCATTCTTTTTTTACACCTGCATAATAATCCATTGTGTGAATACATCATAGTTTATTCAACCATTTCTTATTGGTGAGTATTTGAATTATTTGCAGTATTTTGCTATTGTAAATGGTGCTTCAGTGAATAGCCTTGTTCACAAATACTTTTATATTTTTGACCTATGTATCTTTGGAATAGATTCCTAAAAATGGAAATCTATGTAATTTTTCTAGTTCATATTTTGAAATATAATTTAAAATACTAACTCCGAATACTAAACATAATAGTTATGAGTTTTTGGGTTTGGTAAAGGGCTTGGGGTAATTTTTGAATTAGTAAATTTAAAATTTGTGTGGCAGAGCAGTCACTATTTTCCTAGTGGAACAGTGTACTATTTCTCCATAAAAGAGTAATAAATATAAATCTATCAAAGAAACTAGGGCAATTCCAAAAGCAATAAGTGTGACTATGTTATATGTATGCAATATAAAATCACCATCATGAGCATAAATGTCCCAGGAAAAAACAAAGATGTTAAATTAGACCTCATCAGCTGTTTCTGAGTTTTCTGTTCAGTCTCATTTGGCCATAGCTTATTCTGCTCTCTATTAGTGTAAACTACTTCTCATTGGGTATGAAGTGATTAAACATTAATGGTTTTAACTATCATTTCTGAGAAGTGAGTGATGTAATAATAGAGTTACACTGGAAGTGTCATGATTTCTATATATCTACTCCAAGCAAAAGGAGATTTTTCCAGCCAAGGGGGCTTTAAAATTTCAATATCCATCACAGTAACATCAGGAGCACTGATCTCAGAAAACAAATACCATATGATATCACTTACATGTGGATTCTAAAATACAACAGAAATGAACCTATCTACAAAACAAAAACAGACTTACAGACATAAACAGACTTGTGGTTGCCAAGGGGGAAGGGGGTGAGGGAGGGAAGGACAGGGAATTTGGGATTAACAGATGCAAACTATTATATATAGGATGGATAAACAACAAGGTCCTACTGTATAGCACAGGGAACTATATTCAATATCCTGTGTTAAACCATAATGGAAAAGAATATGAAAAAGAATATATTTATATATATATATGTATATATACATATTTATAAAACTGAGTCACTTTGCTGTACAGCAGCAATTAAGCACAACATTGTAAATCAACTATACTTCAATAAAATTTTTTTAAAAACAGCACTGATCTCAGAGAGAAAATTCAGCTACCAGGGAGAGAGCACATACAGACTCAAAGCATGCTGGTAAGAAGCTGTGTTTTCATAGAGGTCAATTAACAATATCTCAATCCTTTAACAATTGAGAAAATGCTTATAAGATTACAAATATTCCAGCATATAACATACCATATAGGACATAATAATTTAGAACAAAAATAGATAATAATTTAAATATAACAGGATCAATGTTGAACTAAAGTTTTCTTAGTCATTTTGATTAAATTCAGTTATTTAATGAAAAAGAACTAGAAAAATTTTCTGTATCCATTCATATTCTTTATATTCAATTGTATAGATCAGGCATTGACAAACTTTTTCTGTAAAAGGCCAGACAGCAAATATTAGACTTAGTGAACCAAGAGGCAAAATCAAGTGTGTTATGTAGGAACTTATATAACAAATGAGAAAACAAATTTCCACATTTTTTATTGTTGAAATTCAAAAAATAATAATGATGGAGCACAAGTTTTGTAATTCAGATCTACTAGTGAAAAGAATGGAATTTTATTCAAAGGATAATATTTTGCTTAAGTGGGTTTCAAGGTTAGCATTCTCAATCATCAAATTTATTGCAAATGTTCATTAGGAAAAAAACACTTTTAGCTTGTCGGCCAAACAAAAACAAGTGGAAGGCCAGATTTGGTCCACAGGGCCTGGTGGACTGACCGCTGGCATAGAAAATTCTCATGATAGTATGGGTTCAATCAGTTCAACAGATCCTTTTGCTTTCTTTACAATCCCTAAATTAAAGAATCACCACTAGAAGGCAAACTCTCCATGTGTCTATTCATTGATGTATACCAAACACCTAGAACAGCGTCTGGCACATAGGAAGCCCATAGTAATATTTCTTTCATGAAACAATAGGTAAAATACATAAAATATTTATTTTATATATAGTTATTTGGACTAAGTGGAACCTAGCCAACTCATAGAGTCAAGATTCTGGGAGCCCACGATGAAAAAAAACAAGAAACCCTACTTTACTTATTTCTGGGCATTCTATTTGTTTGTCCCACAATCACTGCTACTAGCGACTGATCTACTCAAGTGGCAGCAGGTTCAGTGTCTGAAGAAAATTGAATAGAAGGAAGTCTTAAAGTGGGGGTAACTCCATGCATTTGTTTATTTATTTCTGAAAATTAACAAATGATGATTTGGTTTTGGTGGCATCATGTTGGTGATTCAGAGGAAAATTAATTTAAAGATTATTATCCTAAGGCACTAAACCACAAAATGCTATTTAACACACAAGTTTAGCTTTGACCTCATTAATAGAGGCTACAAGCTTCCTACTATAATTACTCCCACATCTTGCTTTTCATATTTTATCACTGGAAAAAGAGGAGACCAACACCTGCCTCCAGAACAAATAGAATTTTTGGAGTCAGAGAATATTTCAAATATTTTTCTAACTTAATCTCTTGATTTTAAATGTGAAGACATGGAGAGAGCAAGAGTATGTGATTTGCCTGTGTCTCATGCAAGTTAGTGGAAAGCTATCCTTAGAACCAATTCTTGGTTCTCAACTCTGTCTTGTCATGAAAGATGAGTTATAAAGAAAGAGTAAATTGCATTCCTTTAGCTATCGAGTTATAGATGTAGTAGCTCAGACAAGGATTTAGCACAGCCCTTATTTTCACGATTAATTCAACCCATGGGAAGATAAAATACAATTACTTCAGCAAATACTAACAAAAATTTTACATTTGGGCCACTAATATTGTCTGTGCTACACTCAATACATCAGTAATCAGAACTTGATTAATTTTGTTGAAACACTTGGTTGGGAGCAGGGTGCAGATGACAATTTCAAGAGAACAGACTGGGTACAGTTTGGGAACCAACTTGATTAAAGAAGCGATAAGGTTATCCAAATATTTGTTCCTTGTCCCATCTGTCTCTCTAAGGCAGCGCATTGCAAATTAGAACAAGAAGGTCAAGTTCACATACCACATATTTAGTTATAACTATTCTTATCATACTGAGGATATAACAGATTACCACTAATCTGATAAAATTATGACACATTAGAATGAATGCTGTTTTAATTGCATACTGTGGTAGAGTTTATAAGATGTTTTACATGTGTCTGACTTGAACCTCATCACAATATCATGAAGTGGGCAGGTGCAGTAAATTGGTTGCAAAAATAGCCTAAATTCTTCATCTCTTCAGGTATCCAGGCCCCTGGGTCACATGACTTTGCAGTTCTTCTCACTAATAAGGTTGTCTGTGTCCTAGAGCTTTAATTCTGCAGTCATACATATGACTTTCTTTGGCCAGTAGCATGTTAGCAGATGTGATACGTGCAGAATCTTGAAAAGGTGCTAATGCATTTCCATTTCCTCCCTTGCTCTTTGCCACGGCCATGTTAACATATCCAGGCTAGCCTACGAAAGCAAGAGTCAGCATGCTGTTTCTGTAAAAGATCAGATAGTAAATCTTTTTGGTTTTGTGGGCCATGTGGTCTCTACTGCTACTATTCAACTATTCAGCACTGCCATTGTGACATGAAAGTAGCCGTAGCAAATATGAAAATGAATGAGCAAAATTGTGTTCTGATAAAACGTTATTTATAGAAACAATACATGGGTTGGATTTGGCCAATGAGCCATAGTTTGCTGACCCCCATACTAGAGGATGAGACACATGGAATAGAGTTGAGTTGCCCCAGTAATCCTAGTTTAGATCATTTGGAATCACCCAAGCTCCAGCCAATTCCTAGATATGTGAGACAGACACACGTCCACGAGAATCACTTAGCCAACCTGTAGCTCACAGCAGACACATGAGCAAACCCAGCCAACATCAGCCCAACCCTGCAGAATCATTTGCCAAGCCCCTGAGTCATGGATGATTTGTTACATAGAACTATTGTGGCAAAAGAATATTAATACTGTAGGTAAAGTCTTAATTTTGCCATTTTAGAATTAAAGATGGGGCTTAAGGAAGTTATATATCTTGGTCATTGTCTCGGGCAGCCAGAAAGTGTCAGAGCCAAGATTCAAATTTAAGTGCTTTCAAATCTATTGTTCTATCCACTAGGTAAAGCTGCTTCAATCCTTTACTCTTCTCTTTATTTTAGATGGTTTTATTTATATCGCAATATAGATATAGATACGTATAAGTTAGGGTAAAAGATGAAGAATTTTAGGCAGCTCTGACTCTCCGCTGATTCCCCTCTTAGCTTTTAGCTATGGAAAATCATGTCACCCAGCCTTAAAATCTGGATGATTTTCTTTAAGTTGCTAACGCAGATCTCTTTGTGGTGTAGCACAGTCTATATCACCCTGGTTCTTATTTGCCGAAACTCCAGTAAGAGGAAATAACTTAAATGACCTACTCTTGCACGCAGCTCCTATCTCTCCATTTTACTGCTCCCATTTCATGCAGGGCTGTCAGGGCTTTCTGAATTAAATGTGACTTAGGGCCAGCGCTTGCTGACTGAAGAGGCTCATAGGTCCTATAGCTCATCCCCAATCTTGTACTTGAGCTGTCAAGTGTGAGAGATTGGTGCCAAATTCAACCCAACATAGCCCCTTCCCAGTAGTCTGCCTTTGACAACCCCTCCTTGTCAAATCCAACAGTTTACATAGGATATAAGGTGAATAAAGTACTCTGAAAGATACGAATGTAGAGGTGCTGCTTCCGCTGATAGCAGGAACACCTATCAGCTTCCCACAGGGCTGACATTTCAGGCTGGCAGCGGGGAGGTGACCATAGGATTCTTGTGCTGCTGTTTCTAAATGGATTGTAGAGACTTTCAAGGCAAATTGCCTCACTTCTCACCATCTGTCTCCAAAAAGAGTCAGTGTGAAGCAACTATGCAACTCAAAAAAAAAATTTTTTTTTGGTATTTATAAAGTAGAACCCTCAGGTGAATGGTTTCTAGAATTTATACAGGATTCCCTAGGCTTGAGTCTCTCTACATTAAAGTTTAATGCTTTGGGCACCAGAATCTCTCGGCCTGTCTTCCCACTGCCTGGAGAAATGTCTGGGCTTAGAATCATTGAATGTTAAGAGTGGGAAGGTAGGAAAAATAAAAATAAATAGGAACTGGAAGTTGTACATTTGGCCTTTGATAGTTAATCTCCTAGCTGAACACAGCAAGCTGGCAAGCTGCTCACTTCCAGGTCAAGAAGACCCAAGAAGTAGACTCTTTGTCCTTTAATATGGTGTAAAGAGGAATGTTTCACTCAGAAGAGGTATTAGATAGCCAAGGAAACAGAGAAAAGGAAGAATACAAAGATAAGAGTTGATTGTGCCTAAGCACCCACAATGGTGAGGAGCTTGTGTCATTAGCCTTGGTCTTTCAGTCCCACTTACAAGACTGGTCCAAGTGTGGAGATGAATGTGGGGTACTGTAGCCAATGAACTATGAGTATTTTTAGTCCCATTCATGACATCACCTCTATCTTGAAACGGATATATCAGATTACCTTAGTCTTATGCCATTGAACATTTGACTCATCCAACTCTCTTTGGTGTGAACCCATGCTCTCCAAGCCACACAAGCCTTTTTTTTTGGCCACACAAGCCTTCCTATAGTGTGCAGAGCACTGAGTCGTGGAGTAACTTTGGTACCTTTGGCAGTGCTCCCCCAGAGAAAATCAAGAGAGGATTTCTGATCACGATTTAACTTCCAAAGCAGCTTGACCACAGGGCCAGAATGGAGTGATCCCTGGGATTCAAGACCACTAGACCATGGGACAGTTACAGAACTGAGTTTCAATGAATTCCTTGCTATTATGGTTTACACTCAATTCTCATTTATGAGTCTACCTCTCAGGGCCTAGTCACATCAATACCCTGAAAGAGTGTTTGAGTTTTCAAAGCAGAGGGTCCCACCCTTTTGGCACTGATTAGATAAGATTTTCTCAGTCTTTTAAAACCACAGAGCCCTTTAATATATGTCAAATTCTGATGTCCCACCACCATCTTTCAACATGTCCAAGCCAAATAAGTACATCTTAGAGATAGATGTCCCCACCTGCTAAGAAGATTCTACTCTACGTAGTACTACGTGAAATAACCATAGGGCTTATGTCCTAAATAATATTGATTCAGTATATTGTGTGTATGTGTAGATGCTAGCTGTAGAGATTTTGATAAAATCTGCCCCACCCTCCAGCCCCATTTGAGAGTCACTGCACCCTCTCACTAAAACTCCCATCACCGCCCTAGATGATGCTTCTATAAGAATTTCAGATAAATACCTTCTGATTTCTGCAGAAGAAACTTGACTTACTTATGGTAGAGTTAGTTTAGGGTTGGTGAGGAGAGACCAAGGCTTGAGTGAAGGGAGTGGTGAAATTTGAAGAAGTAACTTGTTACCTAATTATTAAGTGCATACATAATGGTTAGTACTGGTGATGGTGGTGGTACTAACTCCTGTGTGTATGTGTGTGTATGTGTGTGTGTGTGTGTGTGTGTGTGTGTGGTGAGTGTGGAGTCTGAGAATGAGGTGTGTGAATGCAGATGTGTATGTTTGCGTACATGAATGAGAATGTATATACAAAGACAAAGAAAACACAATCCTTGCGTTCAAAGAGTTCTAATTAAGTGGTAGAAACGTGAACATATCCATCACATCCCTCCTAGGTAACAGTGTTAATACAAACTGTGCAATCTCTTCTCCACCTCTGTCCCATCACAAGTCAAAGCCACTTATAGCACAGACGTGCCTCCAGAGTCCAGTGTGTCATGTGGTCAGGTGGGGATTCCTTGGTACAGGAGACACTGGACCAGTAAATATTCTTTCCTTCATCCATCCTTCTCCATTACAACAGTTTCACTAATAAATGCCCCAACATCTACAGCTTCTCTTCTGAGTGAAAATACAGTTAGAAACCATTTTAAATTGTCTTTACAACTATTATTCAAACTTGGAAATTGAAGTAGGTGATCTCCAGACATTTTCATTTTTTCTTAAACATGTTCTGCACATATACATAGTTTTTATACCTCTAAGAACATATAATTTAAATGTCCTTTCTTTCTCCTGATAGTTGTTAAGTAATGGATATCAAATATTAGTAGCTGAGTGGGTAACCAATAACCACAGTACATTCTGCTACTACTCTGAGAAGCATTACCAGGGAAGTAGAAAATTTATGAGAACAATTACAGAAGTGACAATGGTTAAACAAGTATCTTACACAAAACTCAGCTAACTGAATCTTTGTGCTCAATAGATTACTCAAATAATTTCCATATGGAGGACACTTTATTGTTTAGAGTATCTTTTTTTCACATACATAGATCATTTGACCTTCAAAAAATCTCACAAAAGTTTAAGGAAACTACAGATTGGACAGAGTAAATAGGTTACCCAAATCCAGAGGGTAAGGTGTCTGTGTGTGGGTCTGTGTGTGTGTGTGTTTATGCAGGCAGATCTAATCCTTAAATTTTGAACTTTTCACTTCTGAGCTCATGATCTTTTCCATTAATTACACCACAAAGCTTTCCTGATATGCAAAGCCGCTTTTAACATTAGGAAAAGAAGTGAAAAGAAACTTGTACAGAATTCTCCATAGTCAATTGTCCAATATGTTTTATGGACTTAAGAGCTGCTCAAATTATGAAACTTAAAATATAAACACAGTGACTTTTCATTTGTGTGGTAAACCTAAATGAACCATTATGAGAGCCACTAAAAGCACTATTTAAGAAATATGTATTAAAATTAAGAGTAATCAAGAGATAGAAAAACTAATAATATAAATGGCGAGTATAAATATCAATATTTTAAAGGTTCATCCTTTATTACAAAGGTTTAAGTATACATAATTTAAGACAAAAAATCTAAATATGTATGGATGTATATAGTGTTTATACGTTTGTAAACATATGCTTTATGAATTTTTATGTTTATATATTTATATTTTTATATAGAAACAAAGCTGAGCATTATTTGATGCTAAATCCATTGGGTGAAAGTTTGTAGGAGGACAGGATTTGCACAGTCTCAATTTATCACCCTAAATACGATTATAAAAAGATAGCTTTACAGTGAATAAATCTGGTCGATACTACCTTACTGAACTGATCACCACTAATGGGACAAAGTGACATCATATGTCTATTAATGTGCTGTAATCTGAAGAACACAACATTAACAAAAATGTTTAATTAGAATCTAAGAATGAGAAAATAATATACAAAACCAAATCAGATTAAGGATCATTCTATTAAACCACCAGCCTAAACTTCTCAAAAAACGCCAGTCATAAAAGATGAAAAAAAATGAAAGAACTCATCCATTTTATTGAAAACTAAATAGAAATGATAACAAAAGGCAGTGTGACGTCCTTGTTTGATTCCTGGATCAAAAATAAAGCAGTTATAAAAGACATTATTGGAAAAATTGGGGAATTTAAATATGAACTGTGTATGTTAAATAAATATTGTATTAGAGTTAAATTTCTTTGGTGTGGGAATGGTATGGTTATTTGGAGGCTGCTTTGTACACAGGAGATACATGTTGAAGTATTTAGGAGTGAAGTATCTTAAATGCATGATACAGTATCTGCAGCTTACTTTCAAATTGTTCAGAAAAAACATTGAGTGATAGAGCTAAAGCAAATATGGGGAAATGTTTACAACTGGTAAATCTAGGTGAAAGACATATAGAAGTTCATTGTACTACTTTTCTGCTTTTCTGTAGGTTTGAAACTTTTGAAAATACGTTGGGAAAAATAAAACCAAATGAAATCATTCTTTAAATTCTTTATTTCATATGCCAATTTCAGCAATACTGAAATACAAGTTTAACATACATGTACTTACTCTTTCTAAAGATTTAAAATATGAAATGTTGAATAATGTTACAAATTACAATAAAAATTTAAAACAAAGTACTTTAAGAATAAGACAAAAGAGCTAAAAATTATGTTAAATTTCTAGTGCAAATATTAAAAAAGAATAAAGGATATTGGTGACATTAATATTCAGACTAGGTTTTCCCTATCTTAATTTCTCTGCTCCTTTCCCACTTAAAACCTTAAAAAGTATTTGTTATAAGTTGGAAGTACAGAATTGTTAGAAAATCACTGGATGATGAGTTGTATGATTCTCTTTACAGGTACAACCTACTTCTCAGCAATCTGTAAGCCATTGACAGTGTAACTCCATATCCAAGGAAAAAAGCCAAAGCGCGATTTGGCTGGGGAAGGGGTATCAAATATGCAATTGTGTGGTAGATTCGTGCTCCAACAAAGAGTCTGAAGTGCAGGATGGCAGTAGAGAGATCTGGACCACTCAAGGAATACAGAAGGCCAATACCAAGAAATGGCACAATATTTTCAAGGTCATTCAAGTGGGCTCTGTGGAAAAAGATGACTTGTAAAACACAAATTTCAAAATCAGCAGAAATATATTCATTTTCCCCTCTCTTCTGAAACTAAATAGAAGTGTTAATGGATCTTAAACATGCAAAGTAAGATTCATTTTATTTCTCTCAAATTCCCTTGCTTCCTTACCCACTTGACTCTTATTTAGAATGCCTCGTTATCTTGTTTCTTTTATTTGTAGTGTATCTCAACATACAACAGAGAAGGCTTGCTGCACTTTCAAGACTATCAAAACTGCATCTATATAATAAAACTCACTCTATTTTTATACATATAAAATACTTTTTCTTCTAAGGTCCACACAACAGCAATTCAAGATTCTTCTTATAAAAACTCTTCTTCCCAAAAGAAGAAAACCCTTTTGGTTATGACCTTTCTTAAGACTCCTCCCTCACTTGTGCTAGTCTGCAAAATGGTTACTGAGACCACCCTTGCCCATTCACCCAATCCACTAGGTTGTCAAGAATCAATTTACCAATTTAATATCAAGAAATTCATGCTCTCCACATCCATATAACAGAATACATAACTAGTCTTTCAAACATGGGAAAAAATTTAGCCAATCTATCCTAAAATTGCAAAAGGAATTAGTTAGTAGTGATGGAGCAAAGTGCAAAGTATACATAAAATTGATAGACAATAAAGAGAAAGACATAGTTCCTTGATTGGAATTTCATACCACAGCTATAAGAAAACAGAAAGCATGGTTTAGACACAAGTTTTCCTCCAATTCATGGCACCTCTGGCTAGGATTGTGAATACAAGGCACATCTATTATTGACTTGACATTTTTTTAAACTGCTTAATCTTCAAAAATCTGGTACCCCTGTTCAAGTCTCCAGAGTTAAAAACTGCTTAAGAATCTAGACTAGAAATTGAGATTTTGATAGAGCTTATCAGCTATCGATACATATTTCAAAATGAAAAATATTTGTTTTATGTTACTCTCTTTTCTTTTAGCAAAAAATGTAACTATTACATATTGCCTGCTCAATGATCACCATTCTCCTCCCTTCCTTTCCTTTCTCCTGTTTCCTGTAGATTATCCTTTCTCATCACCTTTTTGACAAAGATGACAACATAAAGGTATGAAGAATGTGACAGTGACCTAGGTAAGTAACAGTTTTGAAAGATTTAAATAAACAACTGCCTGTTCCTGAATAAAAGCCAAGACAGAAAGGTATGGGAGTTCTTGTCCCTTCTCTTTCATGGAACAACTCAAGGGTTACTGAGAGTGAGGTGGGCAAGAAAGGACAGGAATACTATTTTCTACTAAAGAAGAGCCCGCTTCACCAATTACCAAATAGCAAGGGTATTTGTTTGGGTCCTTTGAACTCTCCTGCTGGACCACAGATATATCTTCACCTCCCATCTTGGCCATGTTACTTTTCTCCTTCACAACATTCTAAAAGGACAGACATTTTAAAGTTGGGAAAGAACCTATAATGGTGAGACCCTGTGGAAATGTGTTTACTTCTAAGCCTGTATTAAGCAATTGGCAAATAGAAGAGAAGAAAGTCAAAGACAATAAGGGGTAAAGGGCTCCAGTGGAGGGAGAGGGAAGGAAGTTCAAAGGCAGGGCTTCCTTGGACCTTACTGGCCCCTCATTTTTTTCTGGCTTCCCTCTTTCTCTTTATCTTATTTCTCTTTTCAGTTCTCTTTCCCTGTCCTTGGCCCTCGAAATGGTCTCAGAGATAGCACTCCTTATTGTCCTAGTAAGGCCTGTTTTCAATGGAGCCTCACACTCT
This sequence comes from Balaenoptera musculus, assembly GCF_009873245.2. NCBI lineage: Eukaryota > Metazoa > Chordata > Mammalia > Artiodactyla > Balaenopteridae > Balaenoptera > Balaenoptera musculus. Next base: position 13,527,901 of record NC_045794.1, on the reverse strand, counting down.
ATGTTAATTTACGCTATTTTATATGCTCTTCTTTTTTAGACCCTGAGCCAGGCACATGCTTACCCAACTCTCCCAGTCAGCTCCTGCTGTAGTTCAGTATCACCCTTCCACCATGACCCTTTCTCTGCTCAAACAACAGAACTCATCCTAGAGGGGCAGCTTCCTTCATTTTCATGTCATTCCTAGACAGCTACCAAAATCTAGTAACTGGTGGACATCCATCTTTATGTGTGACCACCTTCTACCGGGGTCTATTTCCCCCTCTCCATCATCCTGTGTTCCTGTTTCCTTTCTCCTTCAGGCAGATGCTCCTTGGGGCAAGCTTGCTCTGGGCTGACCTTCCCATCAGCCCTGCTCTGTGCTTATGATGCACCAGTCACACCTTCCTAGTCAGATCAGAACCACTCGGATCTCAGCATCGCCCTGACCTAGACCAGACTTGTAGACATCTTTGAGAATTATCAGGGGATGGCCAACTACAAAAGGAGCTTCACACCAGATTTGCTGACTCCCTTCTCTTACCCAAAGTTCTTCATGCTCAGCATACAGCAGCAGTATTTCCAAATTCCCACAAAGAAATTTTCCCAAATTGACGTGATCTCTCCTCTCCTTCTCCTCAAGTCCTAACATTCTTCAGCTTCTTCCTTTATGAAATATTTCTAAATACCCTAGGAAATAATACCCTGTACCTCACGACTTAACATCTAATGGGAGACTGCTTTATATCATTCTCTAAGTACTACATGAATGTTGGTCTTATTTTTAGGGGAAAAGTTATAAACCCCCTCAAGGGCAGGAACCCAGTCTTAAAGCTATTTTATAGCACTCCAATAAAAGAAGTGACAGTGAGACACACACAGTAATCTCTCAATAAATGCTTCCTTCATGCATTGGGGCCAGAAGGGAAGTCATCTGGCTCAAATCCTAGCCCATGCTCCAGTTCCTTGAAGAATCCCCAGCAAGTATCACCTGGACTCCACTGAACAGTTTCAGTGAAGGGGTATTCTCTACCTTTAAACATAGCCTATTCTAAACATCTCTCCTCTTCCTAAGTACCACCCCCCTTTTCCTCGTTTGAATGCTACCCTGTATTTCTCCAGCTGCCCTGATTACTGTACAACTTTCTTTTTACCTTGTTGTAGGGAACACATTTGGTCTTGAATTCTTTCTAGAACAAGATGGGATAGGATTAAATAAATGCATAATGTAAAAGGTTTTCTAATCATCACTGATTTCTGTCTGCCCAGAATATAAATAACTAACTTTAGGCTACTTATCTTGACATTTCAACACATATTACTTTATATTTTTAATTAAGTGTTCCATATGTGTAGAATGTATTAATTTTCTCACTATTGCATACCTGAAAGCATAATTTTCACTTCCTTTGTAGCCAAATTCTGTCCCTGTCACTGAAATATGCTAATAGAAATAACGTGATAATTACATGTGGAAGTAATGAAAAAGAAAAATTCTAGGTTAAAAATGGGAAGTGGAGATTCTGGAAACTCTTTCTCTGAAAAGTATCTCCAAAAGAGATTTGTTAGTAGGAAATTTTTTGATGGGACTGATCCGATCTTAAAAAAATACACCTGAAAACTGGATGCCTTGTCTTTCCTGGACACTCTTTCTTGCTGCACTGAAAAGCCAGTGTCTGATCGCCAGGAGGCGCTGGACACACAGTGGCTGCACCTCCTCAAGGACACTGACTCCTTTCATAGCTAAGGTCAATCATTCTAAATTTTATTTGTTGTTCACAACCTGATGAGAAGATCAGCTTAGATAATGGCTTTCTCCTTTAGAAATACAATCCCATGGGCAAGGAGAGACAGAAGTAGGGGCTGGGAAGGGAGAGTGGGGAGGAATCTAAAAATTCCCAAATAAAATATCTGTTGCTAAGTTTTCATAGGTGAGACTTACTTTGATCTTCCTTTCAAACTTACTAATGCTACTAAAGGTCTAATTGTTGTCACTTTCAAGTTCTGGGCAATTTTATGAGCATAGGGTCATGATTAGCATCATGTATTTGATTACCTTCCCTAAAAGGGATGCACGAAAAGGATGAGACAAAGCTTTAAACTGCTTACTTTCTCTTTAGTGGTTTTGATAACTCCACAAAGCTTTATTCACCTTTTCTAATTTTTATTCTTTTTCATCATAACACATATAATTTTCCTCTGATACTGTTTGAAATTTTCACATTGATTCTTTGAGAGATTCCTGAGACTATTTTAGATCCATATTCTTGACACAATCCATTTTAAAACTGGCCACTTTAATCAGTAGGACTGCTGAATTAACAAATATATAACTAAGTGAAGCAAAAGTTAAAATCTTATTCTAACTATCTAGCATAGACTTCCTCTTAGAAAAAGCCATTCTTGCTTGATAAATAATTTGAGATTAAACTTCTGCATAAATAAAAAAAATAAATTTCGGTACTGGAGGAGCAGAGAAGTACATGGGGTAAAAGAATAGCCTGCACAATGGTGTAATGCTGACCATTCTGTGAGGTGAAGAGGGCACAATGCAACTTCCCCAGGGAGAGGATGCTGAAGGACAGAGCACTGTAACATACAACTTGAAATGTTTGTGTTGCCATACTGTAAACTCTGCACCTTGATTTAGTCAGGTCTATTTTTATCACATTTTTAACTTGATTTGTTGAGAGAGTTGATGGAAAGAACCAAGTTTACATCAGCCTAACAAAATGCAGAATATGGAAACATGCACAAATGCAGGATTGCAGACTGAGTTAATCTTGAGACGATATACCATAAGGGAATGTGCAGAAATCTTGGGAGGGGCTTCAGACTTTCCAGGAAGTCAAAAGTGATGATGCAAATATGATCTAGATTCCAAAGGGATTTGATGCTGCAGCAGATAACGTGAATTACAGAAGTAAAATTTTTTCTTTCAGTCCCCATTTCATTATCTATTTATACTCACCAAATTGAAGAAGTGTAGTCAAATATATTCATGATGTTTCATATCTTAACTATTCATCACAAAACTAAATATCTAAATGTTTAAGTATGGCTATGAAAACTCTTCACTGCTTCTTTAATTTTATATAATTTTGCTTATCCCGTGAAATGTGTCTAGAATTGTACTACAGTTTAGATGAGCATTAGAAAATACTAAATGAAGACAGTACATAACTTTAATGTTTCACATGTTAGAAAAAGGTAACTAATGGATTGGGAATGGAATCTCAATATAAAAAATTTTGCGGTGGGGAGAAGGTCAGCCAAGATGGTGACATAGGGGGCTCCTGAACTCCCCTCTTTCCACAGATACACCAAATGGACAGTTACACATGGAGCAATTACCTCTGAAAGAAATCCAGAAACTAGCTGAGCAACTTCTACCCATTGAGAGAATGAGAAAATACCCACATCGAAATGGATAAGGCAAGGCTGAAAAAATCTTGCTATAAACCCCACCCCCAGAACAGCATCATACAGTCAGAAGGGAATTCTCAACTCCCAGCTTCTCCCTGAGGAGAAAAGGGTTTAGACCTCATATTTAGTGCCCCAACCTTTAAGACTTTCACCCAAGAACAGGCCCCCACCAAAACACCTAACTCTGTAAGTCAGTGAGGATTGCATCCTGGAGACCCAAAGGACTATAGCAAACAAAAGCAAAGTTGTTAACAGGTGCATGAGACTTGTTGTAGCTATTCCCCCAGGACTCAGCACAGAGGGAACAGGCAAAAATGCCCACCTCCCAGTTTTTCCCAGATAGAGATCCACCTGCATACTTTAAAAACTGCTACCTAAAGGTCAAGCTTCCAGTTAGCCTGCATCTAGGGTCTGGCTTTGATCCTTCCTAGGAAAGCCAGTAGACATCTCCTCCATTTTCTCCTTCTAGCCCAAAACAAGTCTCCAGTATCTCCCCGGAAGGAGCTTACACACATCTGCACCTCAGTTTTTATGGCTGCAGCCCAAGTGATGGGTCTCTGGATCACCTGGCTCTGACAGCCAATAGTGCTACCATTCACAAGTCCCACAGGAATATAGCAAACAAAGAAGCAGTTCTCAACAAGCACAAGCACTTGCCGCAGCTACCCCCACCCCCAAGGCTCAGTGAAGAGGGAGCAGGCAAAAATGTCCATCTTCCAGTCTTTCCCTAAAAGGCATTCATCTGTATACTTTAAAGCTGCTGCTGAGGGTCAGGCTTCTAATTCAGTATGCATCTAGGGGCTGGCTATAATCCTCTTCAGAGACTGGAGAAGCCAGAAGACACATCCCTCACCTTCTCCCTCTAGCCCACTCCAAGTTGCCAGTATCTCCTTGGAAGGAGCTTGTATGCACTTCTGGCACCCCAACTTTTGCAGCTACTACTGAAGGGACAGGCTCCTGGATTGCCTGGCTCTGATAGCCAATGGGGCTTGCATTCATGACTTCCACAGGACTATAGCAAACAAGGAAGCAGTTTCTTAATAGGTACAAGAGCTCTCCCCACAGATATACACCTGAGCCCAGGAAAAATGCCCAAATCCCAGTTTCTCTCTGGAAGGGGCTTAACTACCTACTTTCCCAGCTGTTGTTTGAGAGTCCAGCTTCCAATCAGCTTGCAGCTAGCTGCTGACTGTGATCCTCCCCTTTGGAACACTTGAAAAGTCTTGGCACACACTCAAAAACTGGGAGCCAGTAGAAACAAAGAAGGCAGCTTGGACAATCACAAAGGTTTGAGAGACAACCAGGAGCTCAAGTTAATTGACAACGTTCATCTCCCACATGAGACCACTCTGTCAAGACTGGGAGTGGTGGTTGTTTTATCTAATGCACAGAAACCAACACAGAGAATAAAGAAAAATAAAGAAACAGAGAAATATGTTCCAAACAAAAGAACAAGATAAATCTACAGAAACAGATCTTACTGAAACAGAGATAAGTGATTTACCTGAGGGAAATCATGGTCATAAGACGCTCATCAAGGTCAGGAGAGCAATGCATGAGCAAAGTGAGAATTTCAACAGAAATAGAAAATATTTTTAAAGTAACAAACAGAAATCACAGAGCTGAAGAATATGACTGAATTAAAAAATTCAATAAAGGAGGTCACAACAGATTAGATCAAGCAGAAGAAAGGTTCAGCAAACTTGAAGACAGTGCTGCGGAATTCATCCATCAGAGAAACAAAAAGAAAAAATAATGAAAAAGAGTGACAATCGCTTAAGGAACTTATGGAAAACCCTCAAAAAGACCAATATATGCATTATAGAGGTACCAGAAGTATGAGACTGAAAAGGGGGCAGAAACTTATCCAAAGAAGTAATGGCCGAAAATGTTCCTAATCTGAAGAAAGAAATAGACATTCAGCTACAAAAACCTCAGAAAGTACCAAAACAGATGAATCCAAAGAGACCCACACCGAGACACGTTATAATTAACTTATCAAAAGTTAAAGACAAGGAGAGAAGCTTAAAAGCAGCAAGAGAAAAGCAACTTATTTCATACAAGGGAACCCACGTAAGATTATCAGATTTTTTTTATCAGAAATTTTGCAAGCCAGAGAGAGTGGTATGATATATTCAAAGTTCTGTAAGAAAAAACTACCAACTAAGAATACACTACCCAACAAAGCCGTCCTTCAGAATAGAAGGAGAGATAGAGTTTTCCAGACAAACAAAAGCTAAAGGAGTTTATCACCACTAGACCAACCCTATAAAAAAGTGTTCAAGTTCTTCAAACTGAAGGACACTAAAGAGGAAAACATGAAAGTATAAAATTCACTTGTAAAAGTAAACATATAGTTAAAGTCAAAATACTCTAATGTAATGGTGGTGGTTAAATCACCTATAACTCTAGTATAAAGATTAAAAGACAAAAGTATTAAAAATAACTGTAACTATAATAATTTGTCAGTGGCTACACAAAATAACAAGATGAAAATTGTGACATCAAAAACATAAAATGTGGAAGGAGGAGTGTAAAAATGTAGAGCATTTGTATGCATTCAAAGCTAAGTTGTTATCAACTTAAAATAGACTATTATAAACACAAGATGTTTTATGTAAGACTCAGGGTGACCACAAAGTAAAATCTTACAGTAGATACACAAAAGATAAAGAGAAAGCAATCAAAGCTTACCATTAGAGAAAATCATCAAATTACAAAGGAAGAGAGAAACAAAGGAACAAAGGCATTCCAAAACAACCAGAAAAAAATTAACAAAATGGCAATAAGTACATAGCTATCTGTAATTACTTTAAATGAAAATGGGCTAAATTGTCCAATCAAAAGACACAGAATGATTGAATAGATAAAAATAAAACAAGACCTAACAACATGTTGCCTATAAAGAGACTAATTTCAGCTTTAAGGACACACATACACTCAAAGTGAAGGGATAGAAAAAGATACTCCATGCAAATGGAAGCCATAGAAAGCTAAGTAGCTATACTTATATCAGGCAAAACAGACTTTAAGCCTAAGACTGTGACAAGAGACAAACAAGGTCATTATATAATGATAAAGTGGGTCAATTCATCAAGAGGATATAACACTGGTAAATATTTATGCACCCAACATAGGACACCTAAATATATAAAGCAAATATTAACAGATCTGAAGGAGAAAGAACAATGCCATAATTGTAGAGGACTTCAATATCCCAATTTCAACAGTGGATAGACCATCCAGAAAGAAAATCAATAAGGGAACATTGAACTTAAACTATACTTTAGATCAGATGGACCTAAAAAGACATTTACAGAACTTTACATCCAAAAGCCACAGAATACATATTCTTCCCAAGAACACATGGAACATTATCCAGGACAGATCATATGTTAGGCCAAAAAGCAAGCCTTAATAAGTTTAAGAAGTGTGAAATCATATCAAGCATCTATTCCAACCACAACAGTATGATACTAAAGATCAACTACAAAAAGAAGAAAAAAGAAAAAACCTGGAAAATTCACAAATGTGGAGATTAAACAACATGCTACTAAACAACCAATGGGTCAAAGAAAAAATCAAGAGAAATCAAAAAATGTCTTGAGACAAAGACAGAAACAGAATATGCCAAAATTCAAGGAATGCAGCAAAAGCAGTTCTAAAAGGGAAGCTTATACAAGTGATAAATACCTACATTAAGAAAAAAGAAAGATCTCAAATAAACAATCTAACTTTACACCTCAAGAAGCTAAAAAAAGAAAAGCAAACTAAGCCCAAAATTAGTAAAAGGAAAGAAATAACAAAGATCAGAGTAGAAATAAATGAAATAGACTAAAAAGACAGTAAAAAGATCAAAGAAACTAAGAGCTGATTTTTTTGAAAAGATAAAATAAACGAACCTTTAGCAAGACTTACCAAGAAAAAAAGGGAGAGGACTCAAATAAATAAAATTAGAATTAAAAAAGAAGCCATTCAAACTGACACTACAGAAATACAAAGGGTCAAAATAGACTCATGAACAATTATACACCAACAAATTGGACAACCTAGAAGAAATGGTTACATTCTTAGTAAAATACAAACTACCAAGACTGAATCATGAGGAAATAGAAAATCTGGACAGACCAATTACTAGTAGGAAGATTGAATCAGTAATTACAGACCTCCCAACAAAGAAATCCAGGACCAGACAGCTTCACTGGTGAATTCTACCAAACACCCTAAGAAGAATTAAAACCAATCCTTCTCAAACTCTTCCAAAAAATAAAAGAGGAGGGAACATTTACAAACTCATTTTAAAAATCCAGCATTACCCTGATATCCAAGTCAGATAAGGACACTACAAGAAAAGAAAATTACAGGCCAATATCCCTGATGAACATAGAGGCAAAAATCCCCAACAAAATATTAGCAAAACAAATTAAACAGTTTAATTGAAAGGATCAAAAGGATCATACTCCATTATCAAGTGAGATTTATTCCAGGGATGTAAGGATGGCTCAACATCTGCAAATCAATCTGTGTGATACTCCACATTAACAAAATGAAAGATAAAAATCTTCTCAGGGGCTTCCCTGGTGGCGCAGTGGTTGAGAATCTGCCTGCCAATGCAGGGGACACAGGTTCGAGCCCTGGTCTGGGAAGATCCCACATGCCGTGGAGCAACTAGGCCCGTGAGCCACAACTACTGAGCCTGCGCGTCTGGAGCCTGTGCTTCGCAACAAGAGAGGCTGCGACAGTGAGAGGCCCACGTACCGCGATGAAGAGTGGCCCCCGCTCGCCGCAACTAGAGAAAGCCCTCACACAGAAACGAAGACCCAATACAGCCAAAAATAAATAAATAAATAAATTTTTAAAAATATCTTCTCAATAGAAGCAGAAAAAGCATTTGACAACCCAAAATCCTTTCATGATAAAAACTCACAACAAACTGGTTATAGATGGAATGTACTTCAATGTAATAAAGGCTATATATGACAAGTCCACAGCTAACATGGTACTCAATGGTGAAAAGCCAAAAATTTTTCCTCTAAGATCAGGAACAAAACAAGGATGCCCACCCTCATCACTTTTATTCAACATAGTACTGGAAATCCTAGTCAGAGCAATTAATCAGGAAAAAGAAATAGTCATCCAAATCAGAAAGAAAGAAGTAAAACTGTCTCTATTTGTAGATGATATGATATTATATCAAAAATACTCACCTAATTCCACCAAAAACTGTTAGAAGTAATAAATGAATTCAGTATAGTCTCAGGATATGAAATCAATATACAAAAATATTATGTTGGAGAATATCAAAGCCAAATTCTTGCTCAAATTTCAATAAACTACAATGAAAAAAATCAGTTGCATTTCTATACACTAACAATGAACTATCAGAAAGAGAAACTTAAAACAATTCCATTTAAAATAGCAGCAAAGGGCTTCCCTGGTGGCGCAGTGGTTAAGAATCTGCCTGCCAATGCAGGGGAACCGGGTTCGAGCCCTGGTGTGGGAAGATCCCACATGCCGCGGAGCAACTAAGCCCGTGAGCCACAACCACTGAGCCTGCGCGTCTGGAGCCTGTGCTCCGCAACGGGAGAGGCCGCGACAGTGAGAGGCCCACGCACTGCGATGAAGAGTGGCCCCCGCTCTCCGCAACTGGAGAAAGCCCTCGCACAGAAACGAAGACCCAACACAGCCAAAAATAAATAAATAAATAAAGTTTAAAAAAATAAAAAATAAATAAAAAATAAAATAGCAGCAAAAAGAATAAAATACTTAGGAATTAATTTAACCAAAGAGGTGAAAGATCTATACACTGAAAACTGTAAGACACTGATGAAAGAAATAAAAGACGTAAATAAAGGAAAAGATATTCTCTGCTCATAGATTGGAAGAATTAATATTAATATTGCTAAAATGCCCACACTACCCAAAGCAATCTACAGATTTAATGTACTCCCTCTCAAAATCCCAGTGGCATTTTTAGAGAACTTTTTTAAAATTCCAAAATTTGTGTGAAACCACAAATGACCCTGAATATCCAAAGCAATCTTGAGAAATAAAAACAAAGCTGGAGGCATCATACTTCCTGATTTCAAACTACATTTAAAAACTATAGTAATCCGGGCAGTATTGTATTGGCATAAAAGCAGACACATCGATCAAAGGAACAGAATAGAGAGTCCAGAAATAAACCCATACATATGTAGTCAATTAATTTTTTACAAAGGAGCCAAGAATATACAATAGGGAAGGACAGCCTCTGCAATAAATTGTGTCAGGAAAACTACATTTCCACAAGCAAAAGAATGAAACTGGACCCTATCTTACACCATACACAAAAATCAACTCAAAATGGATTAAAGACTTGAACGTAAGACCTGAAACCATAAAACTTCTAGAAGGAAAAGATAGTCAGTAAGCTCTTTGACATTGGCCTTAGCAATGATTTTTTAGATTTGACACCAAAAGCAAAGACAACAAAAGCAAAAACAAACAAATGAGACTACATCAAATCAAAAAGCTTCTGCTCAGCAAAAGAAACCATCGACAAAATTGAAAAGCAACTTATGGAATGGGAGAAAATATTTGCAAACCACATATCTGATAAGGGCTTATATTCAAAATATATAAGGAACTCATACAATTCCATAGCCCAAAACAAATAAACAAACAAGTAAAAATAACCCAGTTAAAAAAGGAGACCCAATTAGCCATTTTTCCAAAGAAGACATCCAACTGGCCAAGAGGTACATGAAAGGTGGTCAACATCACCAATCATCCTAAATCAAAATGAGTTATCACATTATACCTGTTAGGATGGCTACTGTAAAAAGGACAAGAGATAGAAAATGCTTGCCAGGATGTGGAGAAAAGGGAACTCTTCCACACTGTTGTTGGGAATGTAAACTGGTACAACCACTATGGAAAACAGTATGGAAGGTCCTCAAACAATTAAAAAGAGAACTACCATTATCCCAAAGAGATGTCTGCACTCCCACATTCATTGCAGCATTATTCACAACAGCCAAGACATGGAAACAACCTAACCATACACACACACACACACACAATGGAATATTATTCAGTCTTAAGAAAAAAAAGGAAATCCTGTCATTTGGATGAAACTGGAGGGCATTAGGCTGAATGAAATAATTAAGACAGAGAAAGACAAATATTATATGGTATTACTTATACACGGAATCTACCGAAAGGAAAAAAAATCAAACTCATAGAAACAGAAAGTAGTGGTAGCCAGGGGGCTAGGGGTTGGGAGAAATATGGAGAGGTTGATAAAAAGGTATGAACCATCAGTCATAAGATGAACAAGGTCTGAGGATCTAAAGTATAACATGCTGACTATAGTTGATAACACTGTATTGTGTTATTGTATAACTGAAAGTTGCTATAGAAGTAGAAGTGAAATGTTCTCACCAAAAAAGAGAGGAGGGGAGATGAAATATGTGAGGTGATGGATGTGTTAATTAACTCAATATAGGGAATCCTTTCACAACATATACATATATCAAATGACATTGTACACTTCAAACATCTTACAATTTTATTTGTCAATAATACCTCTGTAAAGATGAAAAAGAGTTTGCAATTTACATGACTTTATGACAAGGATTAAGAAATATACTCCAAAAAAAAAAAAAAAAAAGAAATATACTCCAGAACTAGAATTCAATGTGCTTTTAAAATAAGTATATTCATGGTATTATTAAGAAACTGTGTAGATGGTATCTTGGCTTACTGCTTTTCATTGTTCATTGCATTCTCAGTATATTAAACATAATATCGACAAAGAAGAGAGAGATTGGAAACGGAGAGATTTCCCAAGTTCATATTTTGAATCTTATGTGAAAATACCTAGTTCTTCAACCTTTTACACAAGCTGACAGTTTCACCTCTGGAGAAAGATGACAAAAACTGCAAGAATCTACCACCCTCATTTCACCTCCTACTTGTCATTACTTTTGATAAATCCCTACACAGAACAAAGTCATTAACCCCAACAAAGTGCACAGAAAAGCTAAACTGGAAATATGTGCAATCACAGTGATAGTTGGAGACATCTAGATTGCTAATTTTCTATAATTATATGGACTAGGTAAAATGATTGACTTTTCTTCCTTCTTTCTTCTAGACCCCAACATCCTCACTTAACTCTGGTACCAAAATTCTTTGATCAAGTAAATCATTTCAGGAGACAGTGGGTTCACCTTCGTACACGTTCCACTCTGTCATCTGTCCGAAGATACTTCTTGGCATTCTCTCCTTTGCCAAAGCCTGCGCAGTCTTCTGGGTTGGCAAAAACCTATTCCAAATAACGAGGAAAAAACCTATTTCAAATGCCAAGTAACATGGGGGTAACTCTATCTGATAAGTTATTTACATTTTAATGGAAGGAAATACAGGCATCCAAGTTGGCCATTATGAAAAAAAAATGGGAGCAATAGATCAAACCCAGGGGTAGCAGAAAGCATCTCTTCTTAAAATCTGAATTTTTATTAACAGTGTAAAAAAAAATTTTAAGAGAAGCATAAATAAGAACGGACATAAAAACCAATGTATAAAAATAGCGAAAAGGAAGCAAAAATGGAAAAAATGAGCATAATTCTAAGTCCTCATTGACTATTATGGTGAACTGGCATTTTTTTACAGTAATGTTGATGCACTTGCCCTCAAGAGTATTAATATTTCTAACTGGTTGGCTCATATGAAAGTCATAAGTTTACTTGCCAAGGATATCAGAGAACAGGCATGCAGCATAAAAGAGTGAGGGGCAGGAAAAGTATTTTGTACTTTGTTAGGATATGTGTGCCTCTTTTCCTTTTTTGAATTAACTAGAAGTTTGTGTTGAACAATACAGTGAAATATAAGAAGTTGAATCGCATTCCTATAAACACCAAGTACATGTTCTAGGGCATATTTCATGTATTCCTTCCTGCCATTATTATGATGTTTGAAATGATTTCCCCATTCCCTGAAACTTGAAACATGCATTTAAAAATATTTAAGTATGTCCCAGTATTTAATAATATATAATAAAGAAAAACACGAACTCTAAAATTAGCCTTAGTTTAAGCTGAGGAACCTCATAAATATTATAATATTTTTCTTAATATGACATGAGCATTTATTTCAGGTAAAGATGTTGAGGAGAGCTGATGGGCAGCAGTGTGATACAGTATCAGCTCTTGAGGTCAGATCTGTCTGTCTTGTTCTTAAATAATTGCCTGGCACACAGTGGATGTTCAATAAATATATTTTGAATAAGTAAATGAAGGTATTACAACGTAAAGTGCATGAGATTTTCATTGAAACCAATCCGAATTTGAATCTCAGCCTCACCCTTTATTGGTGTGTAACCTTGGGAAAGCTACTTAATCTCTGACTTGTATTTCCTCATCTATAAAATGGGAACAGTAACGCTTATCTCACATGATAATGCTAACAATTAGGTAAAATGTTTCCATGATCTGACACACACAAAGAGTGTCATGGCTCCTAACATATATCACAGGCTCTCCACAAACTGGAATTCCCTTCTCCTTTTAAGACAAGCCACATTTCTGCTATCCTTGGTGCCTGACATTTCTAGAGGACAGTGTGGATCTGGTGGTAGCAGCCACTTAATAGACTGCTGCTCTAACACCTTGCCCCATTAGAGAGTTAAACACATGGGTATGGGCCCCCATTAAAATGCAGATATCCTTGGGAAGAAATGATGCCTCAAGACAGTAATGAGGAAATACCTTAGGGAGCACTGTGACGTCTAGATAAAAGCAAGGCTCTGGAGGACAAAAACTCAGGACAGGGACTAAAAGAGAAACGATGGTTTCCAGAAAGAAGCTGCTGAATAGGCACAGGGACCACACCAATGAAAAAGCATTTAACTTTGTCAACGTAGCTTTACCCCCATCACTGTCGTCATAAACCCTGCCTGAATATAGGTTATGTGTTTCAAAAACTTTCTACCACCTTCCCCAAGCCTCCAGTTTTAAAAAAAATCATTCTTATCATGACGGGTAGAAATATGATCCACTTAAGAATTCATAACCACACAAAATTCAAATGCCTTATCCCAATCATAAGAGGTTCTGCTGATAATAAGAACTTTAATTCTGTCCCCAAAGGCATATCCTTGACCTGTAACAGAGCTGAAAACACCAGTTCACTGTCTAGAAAATGACTATTTTCTAAACTCTAGTAGGCAAAATTAACTTCAAAATCACAAAAAGTTTCCTTGAAAACTTTGATACTCCAGAAATCTCATATGCTAAGTGGCATGACAAAAGGTAAAAGCTACAATGAAAAAACTATTTACTAGTTTCTAGGAAAAAGCACCCATTCCATAAATATATCAGGACCACCTGTACCAAATGATTGCATACTTCATTTGCAGTATTAGACAATATGCCACTGGGCTTTACAAAAAATAATTTAAGAAAATTGCTTTCCAGAATCTCAACTCTTAAAAGAAAATATTGCCTCCGATGTCTTACCTTTCTTGTCAATCTATAGAATGCAGTTGCAGTGCTCATAAACATCATTTTTGAAAGAACAATCGTTGTGTAGGAGGCAAAGGCCATGAATACTTCATTGTCCATTAGCTGCGTGAGCTCGACCATTTTTTCAGTTTTGGTCTGGAATCTTAAAAAAATTTTAGACAAGATGGGATAAAGCAGACAGAAATACCCCAAATAACTTGACGGTCACTTGATGCGCTTATACTGCAGCATTAACCACACTGTTCTTAAAGATATCTCGGGTTATTTGAAGAAGAAATAATCAGTTAGGTTTTTTTAAATTCCAAAATGAATACTATTATGGTTTTGTCTAGTTCTATACCATTAAGCTTGAAGACATCAAACAAGTACTGAGTGAAAATGAAAATGCAGGGGGTATTACAAGCAAAAATAAACAGGCGAACTGCTCTAAAGATAGAAATAAAATCATATTTTTGCATCAAGATGAGCCACAAGTTGGACACACACAAAAACAGAATCCATGGGTCTCCTCAGAAACATCAAACTACGTCCATAGTATTTAGTATCATTAATGTTTGATTAGAAATGCTTAAGTTCTAACATATGTCCTCCTTTACAAACCCAACTTAACAGCCTTTTGTCCTTTCAGTCGTATTCAAGATCTCAGACTCCAGGATTCTAATTCCAGTTACACCATTTTTCTATTAACCTTGGTTGAGAGACTTAGCCTCTGTGAAACTGAATTTCTTCATCTATAAGATAGGAATAGTAATACCTCCTAAGTTAGTGGGTTGTTGTCAGGATTTAACTGAGATAGCATGTGGAAAATACCTAGCACAGTGCCTGGCCCACGAAAACCCTCAATAAAGTTTACGATCTCCTGATCACGATCATCGCCGTCATCAAGACCATGGTCATCATTCACATCAACACAAGTGAAGAGGGTGAGGCAGGATAATGGAAACATAAAATAACAAGGCTTGCAAATGCAAGGTGAAAAATTGGCATTTATGATGCTTTTGTAGAAGGCACAAGGGGAGGCGGATTAACTTTACGTAAGTCTTCAGGTCACTTCACATTCCATATTTACTTCCACCTAAAAGCGGTCAGGAGTAAACTGAAGGTAACTCCCTGAGTCTGGTGTCGGAAGTATAAACAGGAAAGTGCTCAGGAAGGAGACAGAGGCACACACGGGTGATGCTGAAGTCCAGGCGGGTAGAAAGTTAGGGTAAAGCTGAAATTCCGTACTATCTGAGAGTCATTCTTTTTAACCTCCTCTGTTCTATTACCAGCCCCACTACCTACATCTTCTATGTCTTCTACATAAACAAATATCTTTTCTCATACCCAAGCTTGAACGCTATTTTACAGGCTTAGCATGGAGTGTTGTCTCTTGTAGACACATCTGTTCCTGCCTTTAAAACTCAACCCCTGCACGCAACCTAGAGTGATCATTCGGATCAATCTATCCATCTACCAATAATCTGTAAACCTATATATCTTTCTATACTCTGCTACCAGTCATGAAGTTGTCTGTATGTTACTGTTGAATGGGACATAAATCACATATATAATACATACATATTTAATTTTATAAGACTTGGCTACACATCCAATTATACCATGTACTTTACGTGCATTACCTTACATAATTTTCATAACCATAAAATTATCATTCTCATAAGTATATCTATTCTACAGATGAATGAAATGGAAATTTGAGATACTTAGCAGCCATGCTGGGACACAAACCCAGGTCTCTGACCTCACATCTTGTATACCAACCACACTGCACTGTCTCCTTCAAGAGACTGCAAACTGCTTAATTCTGATTCAACTAACATTGACTGAGTGCCTACCCCGCAGCTGGCGGTGCTGGCACCCCTTCCATCTGTTATCTTCCTTCCTCTTCCAATTATGCTACAAGTTAAGCATTACTCCCATTTTGCAAATAAAAATCCCAAAGCTTCCTAAGCAACCCCTACTTTAAAAGGTAGGCTAAAAATATACTCCTAGGATTCAGACAAATAGAAATGTACAGGTGACCCCTGAACAACACGGGTTTGTCCTGTGTGGGTCCACTTATATTTGGATTTTTTCAATACTAAATAGCAGCATGCTAAACAATTAGCAGCTGGTTGAATCTGCAGATGCAGAACCATGGATACAGAGGAACCGAGTAAAAGGAGGGGGCGACTATACGTCATAAGTGGATTTTCGACTGTGTGGAAGGCTGGCCCCCCAACCCCCGCATTGTTCAAGGGTCAACCGTATTTAGTTTAAATACACACACACACACACACACACACACACACACACACACAGAGCAGCAAATTAACCCACCTCCAACAGTCAGCAGTCTTAAAAGCAAGTATGTTAGATAGATTCTGCCAACTAAAAATAACACTCACCATCTGATTCTACAAGCATGAAGTCACTAGCCAATGCAGTCGCTGACCTTTAACACACCCTGAAAGGAGTTCAGGGCAGATCAGGAATGAGGCACTGTGTGCTCTGGGAAAAAGTGGCAGAAGAGGCCTTCAGAGAGTTAGATATTTTCAGGAGAAATTTGTATGAGCCCAATTTTTTGCAACTTCTCATAACTAGAAAAGCACTAACATCATTAATGGAGACATCCGTTCCTTGTAACCAGCAGCAAACTTCTACGAAGATGTGTGTTTGATTGCACATACCCCCTTCACCAAAATCATATATATACTGATACCCGCACCTCTTCAGAGCAGTTCCTCAAGAGCTACCATCCTCAGAAAGCCCCAACTGAAGCTGAACTCCCAGCTCTCACGTTATGTGTTTTTTTCAGTTGACGTTTCTCAGTGCAAAATAATACTTTTAGCAACATTTAATGTATCTGCTCTTGCTCTAGTATGGCAGGGGTGGGGGAGTCATGAATAAACTGCACTCTCCTTCAGCATGCAGATAGAGTAATTCACTTAATAAGGAATCCCTAAGTCCTATGCCTCTGGACAGAGATATGAAGAAACACAGCAGCGGTGTTAATTTTTTTTAAATTTAAGAAAAGTTTATCAAGTAGCAAATGCTGCTTATTCAACCATAATTTTAAAAGTCAAACAGTTTCTGTACATCCCCACCAATGTTCTCAGAATGAAGTGTATTTAGCAATGTTCTCAGAATGAAGTGTATTTAGCAACCAGAGGATGGTTTTCTCTCAGTGAAAATGGGTATTGAAAGAATAGAGAAAAAGTAGAAGACTTCCAGAACTGTTGGTGGGGAAAGAACACAAAGACCTGAGCAGTTGGAGGCAAAGGTCAATGGGAGGCTTTTTCTCTAAATGTGAACAACACACAAAGTGTACTTTACACAGAGTTTCTCAGTCACCAAAATATGCCTTAGCTCCTCAAGTCTGTGGCTTTGGGAGCAGGCCAATACTGAGCTTCTGGTATCACACACTGTGGGTCCACAAATCGCCTCTCAGGATCAACATGGTCCACTCCCAGCACATCTGAGGGTGGGGTAAGGAGAGTTAAAGCTAAGGCATTAAGAAATAGGAGTCATTTATAGCACAAAATTAGGTGGTGCTGATCTAGACTTTCTTTTTTGAAGCTAATTTGTCAGTAAGTTGCTTTGAACCTGCATCATGCCTGGGCACTGCACTCCAAAAATAGTCACTGGAAACTTTGTACATGAAAGGTCACCAGGAGGGAGGATAGCAGTATAGTAGTAATAATACTTCAGAGGGTAAAGTGTTCAGTGATTTGAGTAGTCTAGGAACACAGTAGAAATAATCGAAGGAAAGTAAGCAGAGCAAAACATGAAACTTGGTGATGAGTTATAGAAAATAAATGATTCCAACGATGTATTCTATTTGGACAGTGTATTGTTCCTTTTATTGTCCAGCATTGGTTGGCACAGTGGAGAATATCTCTACCTATATCGCCAGAGAGGGGGGCTCAGTCCCCTAATGTGGAGGTGATGCCTTTACAAAGGACAAAGAGCTGCGTGTCGAGCTCACACAGACTGTGCAACTAGACTGTGGTCCAGGTGGATGTAACTCTGCCACTTACCCACTGCGATTAATTTACCTTACCTGTAAAAATGAGGTTAATAATACTTCCTACCTCACAGGACTCTTGTGAGCCTTAAGTGAATAAAGTATAAAGTGCTTAGAAAGGCAGTGGGACCCAGTAAGTGCTATACAAGTATTTGGTAAATAAATAACTGCTGTTCTAGGCACTGAGGATACAATTTTAGAGTTTTCAAAAGCCATCACATTATCTCACTTGAGAATTTGGAGAACTCTAAGGTACTCAGAGCAAATATTTGTCTCTACGTTTAACATATAAGGAAACTGAGGCCCAGAGAGGTAGAATGAGTAATTGACCCAAATTCACAGTGGAGGGCCCAAGACTGGAACCCAGTTTTCTCAAGTGTTGAACCTGTGGGCTATCTACCATCAAGGCTAAACATTCTAGACTTCCCTGGCCTTCTGGGGGTCTCTTTCTGTCAAATCCCCTTCCTGTCTTGTCCCCCGCACCCCACAGAATCCCACCCCTGCTCCCTTAGTATCTATCACAGTTCAGTGATAGATGCTACCAACTGAGAAATATTCCTCTTCTCTTTATAGGCTCTTAGCCAAAAAGAGCAAAGTTCTCTTATCTACAGCGGCCTTTCTACATCAATATTGTGCAACACACAGTATGTGAGCATGCATTCCCATGGCCATGACTCTGCAATTTTAGACTTTTTAAAGCAACAGAACAGTACCCATGAGACAAAGAAAAAAGATAATTCAGTGGTCTCATTGCTGCTTATGAGTTCTAGAATTTACTGAATAGACTGAGGTGACTGCAGACAAGGCCTCCAAGTTTCAGGGCCCAGGTGTTGGGAGGAAAATGCTTCTGGCTCTGGGGGGGAGGTGGGGGGAGGCCATTACCAGGGGCCTATGCTGACCTTTTCTGGACTCAGCGTTTAAGAAACTCCACTCTCAAACAAACCCTCAGAAAAACTGTCCTTGTCTGCCACAGAGAGTAATATTCAAATTTGGACCGATTTGCCATTTTTCAAGATGAACAAAGATGGTCAACACACATAGGCCTCTTATTTTGGAAAAAGCAGAAGACAGTAAAACTCAATACCAGCCTAACTCCCAGGGGATGCAAAAGGTGTGTCTAGTTTTCACAGCAGGCTAGGGATCTGAGAACACTGGGCTAGACTGGGTTAAAGCCTGTTAGCTGGAGACCTGGAGAAGTTTCCAAGGCCATTCAACAATGTTTGATTACAGCCCAACTGGCACGTTCTTGGAGAGTAAACAGGCAGAGGAGAAAGGAGAAAATAAATGTGGTGCCCGGACTACTAAGAGGCCTTGGGACTATTTCAAAGGAAGCAGGGAGATGAAATCTGCATGCACCCTGGTCCCCACCACCCCAATCCAGCAATAGCAGTAATAGCTGAGGCCTGAACTCCCAAAGAAGGCTTCCTTTCTCCTTTACTCCTTCCACATGGCTTTCGCCTCCAGACTGGGGGGCTGAGAATCCTCCCAGGGTTCCAGTGAGCAGACTCTAACAATCTCCAATTCATCTAATAGGGTCTAATTCACGTCCTCCTCCACTTTGTTAATTATTATTATTTTTTAACTTGCTAATGTTTCTGTGGCTTATCAAAGCAAACCAAGAGAAGCAAGTCCTGTCTTTCAGGAGATACAAAGGCCAGTTTGTCCTTGAACTCAGAGCTGCTGCAGGATTTTACACCCTTAGGATGAACAGAAGTTGCTTAAACTGCAGCCACTTTCTAGATTACTATTACTTGCACGTACTTTTTATTCCCCAAAAGTTCAAGGGGGCCCTTTCAAAGTGGATGCTACCTTGGTTTGAGAATACAAAGTGGGTCAATCATCACTGAAACACAAAAAGACTTATTCTCTCAAGTTTTAGTCCTGGAGCTTGACAATTTACCTGCAAGGGGGACAGGAATGAAACTCCCTTTTAAAAGTGATGGATTGAAAAGCAAACATATAGCAGCTACATGGAACAAAGAAGCTTCAGGTCGGCAGAGACCCGCAAGCCTACACCTGCCACCCCGGTCCCCTTCCCGCCGCCTCCCTCTCCTTACCCGCTGCTTACACACCCCTCCCGGGCACGTACTGTGAATCCTAGCAGGAGAAAGACCGCGACCTGGTCCCAGAGGCGGGTCGCGCAGGCGCTCGGTGACTTTCATTGCGAGGGCGGGCGGGTGGGAGGCAGGCGCCACGCCCCTTCTGGTTAATTTCCTCGGAACTTGCTCTCGGGCGCCGAAAGCACGACTTCCACCCTCGCCAAGGCCCTCCCCTAAGTCGCCTGATTTTTCTCCCACCGGAGTAACCCCTGCCCACCGGTTCTCCTCTCTGAACCCTTCTTTTTGGCGCCGGCGGAAAGTCTCCTCCCGAAAGGCCATTTCCCCTCTGCAGCGCCTCGGGACGTTAGCGATTGTATTGGAACTCTTCAAGTTTGGGCGTGGGAAAGGAGGGAAAGGAGGCCGACTTTTATGTAGCCGCAAACATGTTTAAAAGATCCCAATTTTGAAAGCTTTAGAGAATATTCAGATCTCGGGGGCTGGGGGGACGCTGATTAGAAGTCATTGATAAAATTACCTTCTGTTGAACTTCTCTTTCCCTGCTCTGGCGGCAAGGCTTCCTCGGAAGGCTGGCACTGACACAATGTAACATTTGGTGAAGGTCACCTATAGTCTTGCAGTCTTCCAAATCCGTGATCCTAGACAATTTGCTTCCTCATTCTGTCCCCTCCTGTTCAGAGTCCAAAATGGAACTGGAAGAGCTTAAACTGGATCATTACAGTTCATTACACAATTCATTACACAATCAGTTTAGCATGGTTTTTTGCAGGGACTTTCAGGAGAGTTAGGGTTAGAAGGCGTAGTTATTCTAACACCGATATCTAGGTTAAGGATATTTCCAAGCTTCCTAGTACCCACAACAGTATTTATGGATCTAACTTCCATGGCTTTATCTAAACATGTTTAAGGATTTATGCTTTCCATCTACGTTACTTCTCACTTGGTCATACTTCTCACCCATTTACCACCTGCTATATGTCGTGTACTTCCTTTTTTTTTTTTTTTTGGCCTAATTTTACCTCCTTTAGACTTTAAAGGGTGCCTCCAGGACTAGCTAAGATTTGATGGACAAATCCATATTCTACCAAAAAAGGATGTAAGATTTACCAGTTTGCTCTAGGAAACGGCAATTAATCACAGGCCTGAGAACAGTTTCTATAGAAGCATATCAGTAGCAGTATTGGAAAATCTAGCATCAGCAGACGTTAGTGCTTCGTTTTCATGGTCCGTGTCTTTTGAAAACTACATATATTTATTCTCCTATCTTGGTAATGTACACTGGAACCTGGCTGTGACACTGACTGGAATAGGGCAGAATGTGAGATAATTCTGAATTCCTGCCAAGAGTTTTTAGTACTACAAGTATTTAAAAGACTCTCTTCATTTATTATGAGGTAATACAGCTCTAATCTTGTTGATAAATTTACAGAAAAAGGTACAGAGAGCTATTATTTAAATAATTGATATACAGAATTCCAGTTGAGCGGTTCTAACAGGTTTTTGAAAAGAAAGGAGCACCAGATTCATCTGATGCTCTAATTATAAAATGACTTCAAACTATTAATCAATCAATGAACAAATACTGGATTCCTGCTCTCAATAAACCATGTACAATTATTGCCTGTCTGTTATATATATGAAACTGTCTTTGGCACAATAATCAGCACTTGCCTATAATGAATGAATTTAGTAGACAGTTATGATGTGAATGCAAGGCACTTGGTTTGATGCTAAAATCCGAAACTAAGATAAATAACATCAAATAATTGTGCTCAAGGAGTTTACAATCAAGTAGACACAAAAGCCAAAAAAAAGAAGTTGCCACTAAACTTAAGGATGAAAAGATTTCAATTTAGCAATGAGAATGATAATTGGGGTATGATCTAGAGCAGTAACAGGAAAAAGGTTGTGAAAAAATTTAGATTTCTGCTCATCTTTGTTATATGCTCTTAGATGAGTAAGGAAGAGAAAGAGTTATTTTTCAGCTTGTTTTAGTTTGGGTAAAGGTAAGGGTACAAACTTTGAACTCTTCTGCTCACCACCATTTTAAGCCTATAATGAAATCTTTCAGGGAAACTCGAGCCAAAGTTCAACACAAGTAATTCCACAGCAAATATTAAAACAGTTTAAAAGGTCACTGATTTAGGGTGGGGAGAGCAAAGGTCATTCAGCAAAATGTAGCTGCTACAACAAAGAAAAGGGAGATCAAATCAGAAAGATCTGGAAGAACAAAGCATTAGAAATCTAGTCGTTCTTGCCTTGTGAAAAACAGACAAACGAGAAATGTCAGAAAGGATTGCTATCACCACTAGACTAGGTTTCCAGTAAAGTGGGAAGGAATCAGGTGCCCCTCACTCCTTTTAATTATCTTAGATCTTTGTTTTTTTCTCTAAATCCATAGAATAGATGCCCCCACAAATCTGAAACTAAGGGTTCAGACCCTTCTTGGAGATTTCAGTAAACATATGTGAGAACGTGTCTTAAGATTAAGGGAAGCAAAAAGTGAAATAAAAATAAGCAACATTCTAAACATACAAATATTATTTTAGAATTATAGTATACTTTTTAAAGGTATTCTAGATTGTTTATCTCTCCCAAAAAACCCTATAAGGGAGTTCTTATTTTTCCTATTTTATAGATACTGAGATCCAGAGGAGTTTGGAAATTGTACTAACTTCTGAAATAAAATATGAACCTCATACCTGCTGGAGTTAAAAGAAGCCACAATGAGAGGAACAGGACTAAAAAAAAATGATAAAACTCATGAAGCTAATCAAGAGAATGTGGTAAAAGTTTAGGATAAACAAGTGGGTCAAAAGAACAGAATAGAATCCAGAAATAGAATCACACTCAGTTGATCAATTGATTTTCAGCAAAGGTTCCAAAGCAATGCAATAGAGAAAGGAAAGTTTTCAATGAATGGAGCTGGAACAAATGGAGAGCACTATGGAAAAAAAGGAACTTCAACCCCCAGCTCACACCATACACAAAAAATAATTCAAGATGGATCATAGACCTAAAGGCTAACACTATAAAACTTCTACAACAAAACATAGGAAAATATCTTCATGACCTTGGAGTAGGTAAAGATTTCTTAGACCAGACACAAAAAGCATTATCCATAAGAGAAAAAAAAAGATAAATTGGACTTTATCAAAATTAAGAATTCTGCTCATCAAAAGACATCATTAAGAAGATGAATAGGCAAACTACAGTCTGGGAGAAAATATTCTCAATACATTTATCTAACAAAGAACTTGTATGCAAAATATATAAAGAATACCTATAACAATAATCAGGAGACAAAATATATAATTAAAAATAGAAAAAATATGCAAAAGATTTGAACAGACACTCCACAAAAGAACATATCTGAATGATTAAGAAGCATATTCAAAGGTGTCCAGTGGCATTAGTCTTCAGAGATATGCCGTCAGATAACAATGAGATACTCACATGGGTCTCTTTCTGGGCTCATTGTTTTATTCCTTAGCTCTATTTTTCTATCACTGAACCAATGCACTGTCTAAATTATTAATTACATAATTAGTAAGACAAGTCTTTTCAGCTAGTTTTTGAGGAGAGTCTTGGCTATCCTTAGCCCTTTTGTTGAAGTTTCATGAACAATTCCTGGTCATGATTTTGATTACATTTTGAGATAAACCTAAGTTAGCCATGAAGTTTTAGTTTTTTAATATATTGCTGGGTTCACTTTGCTGTTAATTTTGGTTTGGAGTCTGCATCTTGATTCATGGATGAGATTAGCCTGTAGTTTTCTGGTTTTTTATACTGTCCTTGTCTAGTTTTGGTATCAAGTTATACCAGCCTCACAGAGTGTGTTGGGCAGTGTTCACCATTTTTCTATTATTTTAAGAGTTTGTATAAAGGTTTGGATAATCTGTTTCTTGACTATTCTATAGAGTTTACCTGTAAAGCCCTCTAGACCTCATGTTTCCCTTTTGGTAGGATTTTTTTTTTAACTAACAGTCCAGATTTTTAAATGGTTATTGAAGAGAATTCAGTCTTTTTCTTTGTGGGTCAGTTTAGGAAAGTCATATTTTCTAAGCAGTTTATCACTATGAGGTTATTATAATGTTTTTCTCATCTTTTCAATGTTTGCTGCATCAGTAGTTAGGGTCCCATTTTATTTATAATAGAATTTATTTGTGCTGTCTCTTCTTTCTTGATCAATTTTTGGCTTTCTGATCCTTTCTATTAAATGTTTATTTCATGTTTCATTAGTTTATGCTTCCCTCTTTTACTTCCTTCCTTCAAATATCTTTGTATTATTCCATAGTTCTCTTTTTGACTTGTTACTTTGTTCATTGATATTTTTACTGTTTGCTCCTTCCTCATAATATAACTGAATTAAAGTTATAAATATCCATCAAAAAAATCACAATGAGATATTTCTTCCCAAACATTAGGATGGCAAGAATTGAAAACACAGACAAGATCAAATACTGACAAGGGTGTGGAGCAAATGGGATTCTCACATGTTGCCTGTGAGAGTAAAAAAATGGGATACCCACACTAGGAAAACTGTCTTGTAGTTTCTTATAAAGATAAACTTAGACCTAGGCTATAATCCAACATTTCCACTCTGAAGAATAACTCAAGAGAAATGAGGACATTTAGACACAAAAAGGATTGTTTAAGAATTTCTTTGCTGCTTTATATGCAATTGCCAAAAACTGGGAAAACCTAAATGTCCATCAGCAGAAGAATGGGAAAACAAATTGTGGTATATACATATAAAAACACTACCTACAGCACAATTTAAAAATAATAATAAACTACAGATACGCACAATAACATGACTAAGTCTCAACACTATGTTAAGTAAAAAAAATCGAGACACAAAGGACTACATACTCTATGATTCATTTATATGAAGTTCAAAAACAGGCAAACTAATCTATGATAACAGCAATGAGAAACGTGGTTGTTTCTAGTGATAAGGGTGATAATTAGCTGAAAAGGAGCATAAGAAAACTTTCTGGAGTGATGAAAATGTTCAGGATATTAGTTACATGCAAGTATACATTTGTCAAAACCATTGAACTGTATACTTAAAATCTGTGCACTTCACTGTATAGTAATTAAACCTCAATAACAGATTATTCTTTAAAAACTCATGAACTCTATGGAAAGTGGCCATGAGCTAAGTCTAAAATAATTACATATCCACCTCTATCAATTCTGTCTTAATACTGGATTGAAAGTGTTGAAGGTAAATATATTATGGCAGAGTCTGTGAAATTCCTGGTTTATTTCTGTGTTTCTCCCTCTTCTAAGGAAACGATAGATATTGCTGTTTGTTATTCCCAGAAGAGGGATATTCTTAAGTGCAGTTGTCTGCCGGGGGTTAAGAAGGACATCACCCCTTTCATTCAAGCAGCAATACCTAATCTTGCCAAGATTCTCTGGCAAAGATTTCAGGCAACATGGAGAGATAACCCTTCATTTGTAGGACTGATGTTCACTTTTCCTGCATGCACCACTATACTGATTCATAGGCCCTACTCTGGGTCCAGGGTAGGCATCCCAAGACTCCAGTCACAAAAATTCAGTCCTATACACACTTAGGTTAATTTAATCAAGCCGTTCAGTGTAGATGATATATTGGATGTAGATATTAAAACACTGAATTGACAGAAGCAAACCTGAAAATATTATTTCAAGTTTAGAAAACAGGCAGTAGGCACCATTTGCTATCTCCATAATTGCTTTCGTGTTTTTGACATCATGTAAGTTAACTGACAACAATTACCAGGACATACTAATAAAAGTTACCATGGTTTCTACCATGGGGGTTCTTTTAAAAATATTAGAGCCTTCCGTATGCTGAGAGAAATCACTTGGCAAATCTCGTAGAACCTATTTTTTTCTGCCAAGCCTGCTTAAAATTCTTCTTTTTCTCAGTTTTGATTTAGTAACTTTAGATCTCTGCCTTATGTTGTGTTTTGCACGGAGCTATTGACTTCAGCTAAGGAACCGTGAACAATAATTATTTTGCATGACTAAGCTCTGGTACACCATTGTCAGACAGGCACTTTACAGTACCACTAGTTTCAAAATTTAGAACAGAACTGTCAAACAAGCAAATGCCTACACCAAAGACTTCTATTTTCAAGCTACAGGCATGAGTTCTATGATGTGCAATAATAGAGTGAATCTTTGTGTTCTCGTGAAAGCTCCTGATTTGACAGTCCTGGAAACGAAAGCCTGTTTCTTTCTGGAACAGATATATCAGTGGTAGCAACAGTACAAATTTTCAAGCAGGGCTGAGGTATGGCACGAGTGGTAGGAAAGGGAGACTCCAGGCGCTGAGATTATTAAATGTTTTTAGGAAGGACTGGTTTTAGGGTGAGCAGAGAACAATTTACCCCGAACTGAGAACATCTGATTTGGTTCATCTTGGGTGCACATCTTTCCAATTATTCCAGAAAACTTTTATGGAGTTACCAATTTATACCTACTAAAATTTTTTATCCTAGAAATAATATAAATCTAATTCAAATATTTCTCGACATTGTACAAAGCCCAAGAATGGAGCATGTGACAGTAAACATTCATAGACAGGGGCATACATTTTATATAAATTAAATGTCTTATACCTTTTCAGTACAGCCAGGTATGGTCTATCAGGAACATAGGGCCAAACAATTTCTGTTTATAAAGTTAACTTTTAATCCCTTTAAATTTTTATAACACCTCAATTTCTTTCTCTCTGTCTTTTCTTCTACTGATAATTTGCTTCTTAAAAGAACACTTTAGAACAAGTATTAGCTTCCTTGCATAGATTAGGAAACCGAAGAACAGAGATTAATGACCTTGAAATGGCATATGGCAATTAAAAGATAAAGGGGAGGGACTTCCTTGGTGGCGCAGTGGTTAAGAATCCGCCTGCCAATGCAGGGGGTATGGGTTCAAGCCCTCGTCTGGGAAGATCCCACATGCCGCGGAGCAACTAAGCCCGTGCGCCACAACTACTGAGCCTGCGCTCTGGAGCCGGTGAGCCACAACTACTGAAGCCCACGTGCCACAACTACTGAAGCCCGTGTGCCTAGAGCCCATGCTCCACAATAAGAGAAGTCACCGCAGTGAGAAGCCCGTGCACCGCAACGAAGAGTAGCCCCCACTCGCCACAACTAGAGAAAGCCCGCGCACAGCAACAAAGACCCTATGCAGCCATAAATAAATTAATTAATTTATTTATTTATTAAATAAATAAATAAATAAAGGGGAGGGTGGGAACATGGCTAAGATGCCACACAGATGCCTCTGTCTTTATTTTACATTTAAGTATTTAACTTAATATTAAAATATTTGAAATATTTCCTTTTGATTGGCTCAGACAAGTGTTCAGTCTCTCCAAAATTAATTCATACTAGTAGATTTATTATTGCTGATTTATAAATCAGAATTCAATTTATTAGGTAAAAAAGGAGAGTTGTTCCTTTCCACTGATCAGATAGTCATATCTTCTTTACGAAATGCTCCCTTCCTAGGTGGAAAACCAAATGGGAAATAATAAATGGTCCAGAACAAAAGAAATACCTCATCCAGGCTATAGTAGAATTGGAGAATTATGTCAGGTTCCCTTCAGAGGATACCTTTCCAGTAACCACAGAAATAACACCAGAATTTTTAAACTGGATTCTCCAATTTAACCTTCCCCTACTAGTATAGCCTACCCAGCACTGCCTGTTGACGCACAGCTGTGATCAATCCACTCTTCTCCTAGAAACTTGTAGTAGAACTTAAGAAACAATGATTTCCACCAACAGTGCCCTTCCTTATCTCTTGTAACTCTTTATTTTAATACCTTTTTTATCTGATACTAGTATTGCTACTCCAGCTTTCTTTTGATTTCCATTTGCATAGAATATCTTTTTCCATCCCTTCACTTTCAGTCTGTATGTGTCCCTAGGTCTGAAGTGGGTCTCTTGTAGACAGCATATATAGGGGTCTTATTTTTGTATCCATTCAGCCAGTCTGTCTTTTGGTTGGGGCATTTAAGAAAACCATAATTCAGAAAAGAGACATGTACCACAATGTTCATTGCAACACTATTTACAATAGCCAGGACATGGAAGCAACCTAAATGTCCATCGACAGATGAGTGGGTAAAGAAGATATGGCACATATATACAATGGAATGTTATTCAGCCATAAAAAGAAACGAAACTGAGTTATTTGTAGTGAGGTGGATGGACCTAGAGTCTGTCATACAGACTGAAGTAAGCCAGAAAGAGAAAAACAAATGCCATATGCCAACACATACATATGGAATCTAAAAAATATGGTACTGATGAACCTAGTGGCAGGGCAGGAATAAAGATGCAGACATAGAGAATAGACTTGAGGGCACGGGGGGTGGGGAAGGGGAAGCTGGGACGAAGTGAGAGAGTAGCATTGACATATATACACTACCAAATGTAAAATAGATAGCTAGTGGGAAGCAGCTGCATAGCACAGGGAGATCAGCTCGGTGCTTTGCGACAACCTAGAGGGGTGGGATAGGGAGGGTGGGAGAGACGTTCAAGAGGGAGGGTATATGGGGATATATGTATACATATAGTTGATTCACATTGTTGTACAACAGAAACTAACACAACATTGTAAAGTAATTATACTCCAATAAAGATGTAAAAAAAAAATCAATCAATAAACAAGGAAAAAACAAAGAAACAATGATTTCAACTGATCTGTCTTTCCAATCTCATCTGTAAGATGCATCAGATTGGAGGACAGTTAAAGTACTCGGAAAATGGGATGAGTCTTCTTACCTGGTTTGGTCAACTTCTATGGCATCAAAATCTTGACAGTGACAGTGAGGTCAACTGTACGTGCACCCACTTATAACAGTACCCAGAAGAGTAAGTACGTGTAACTCAAGTTTCTCTCTGTGAAAAGAGTATGAAAATCACTACACAGACATTTTGAAAATAAACAATACATCTTAGTACACAAATAAAAACTGTGAAATTCGTATTAGGGAAAGTTTGCAATTTTACGATTTCCAGACACTCTCAGAAGAAGTTGGCAAATAAAAACGAGAGAGGGTTTAAATAGTTCTATGTGAGATAGAAGAGACATAAAAAGCAGACAGGCTTACGAGAGCAGAAACCTTACAAACCAGGGCCAGAAGGTCAGCGGGAACAGTTAGGAGAAGGATGGAGAAAGAGAGGAAGTGGCTAGTGAAAAAGAGGAACTTCAGAGGGAGAAGAGACATAGCTAATGAAGATTTTCAAATGAGGATTCTAAGCATAGTATGTAACGTAACCCTCCTCTTCTTTTCCCATCAGTCTTCAGTAAAGTATCCAACCCTCTAAAGACTTAATGAATTGGTTTTTCTTCAGGAACTCATGAGAGGTGCTAAGCTGGGGTCCAGCAAACAAGTTGCGAATGTAGAAGCCCCCTGAGCACAGCCATGTCTTGGTCAAACAACTAATATGCAATGAACACACAGCAGGCTCTGATCACAGGGCCAGTTCCCCCTTGGGAAGAAACTGGCAATCATTGGATTCAATGGCTCAATAACTGGCAATAACTTGATTCAGAATGGACTTTTCCCCTACATTTCTACTCTGTTTTTGTCCAGTAAAACCTATGCTGCATGTTGTTTTGGAAACCTTATTGTGAAGTCTCAGTCTTTACTTGGACACTTGCTCATAGCGCAGTCTATATATATGGAAGTCTGTATATGATGTCTATAGAAAGTGCTGACTGGCTGCAGACAATGACGGTCTCCACGTCTGCCATCTCTTTGTAAGATCAATGACCTTCTATTCTGCTACTCACACGGCATAGGAAAGATAGGGGCGGGGTTTAAACCCCTATTAAGATGAAAGTTTTGCTTCCTGCTTCACATGAGATCTGAAAATAGATTGCTCTACATTGGCAGTGACAGGACACTTTATGTCAACTCTATGAAGTTTCCATGCCCCATAATCTCTGTCAGCAGTGGTTTAGGAACGCCAAACTATTTTAATAGCTTATGGGGCCAGTACACAAACTCTTTGAGGTATAGTTGATGTACAATATTATATATATTTCAGATGTACAACG
The DNA here is from genome assembly GCF_009873245.2 of Balaenoptera musculus. Lineage (NCBI taxonomy): Eukaryota > Metazoa > Chordata > Mammalia > Artiodactyla > Balaenopteridae > Balaenoptera > Balaenoptera musculus. Next base: position 13,497,846 of record NC_045794.1, on the reverse strand, counting down.
TAATGATTCACAATTTTAAAATAGTTATTATAAAATAATTAACTGTTCCCGCTGAACTACTGGCCCAGGTTTGTAAGGTTTCTGCTCTAGTAACCCTCTCTTCTTTTTACGTCTCCTCTATCTCACATAGAACTATTTAAACCGTCTCTCTTTTTTATTTGCCAACTTTTTTTGAGGGTGTCTGGAAATCATAAAATAGCAAACTTTCCCTAATACGAATTTCAGTTTTTATTCTTGTACTAAGATGTATTGTTTATTTTCAAAATGTCTGTTTAGTGATTTTCATACTCTTTTCACAGAGAGAAACTTGAGTTATACATAAGTACTCTTTTGGGTACTGTTATAGTTATTATAAAATATTAGCTATATTCCCTGTATTGTACTATATAACCCTGTAGCTTATTTATTTTATACATAGTAGTTTGTACCTCTTAATCCCCTACCCCTACGTTGCCCCTCCCCTCTTCCCTCCTCTCCACTGGTAACCACTGGTTAGTTCTCTGTATCTGTGAGTCTGTTTCTTTTTTGTTATATTTACCAGTTTGTTTTGTTTTTTTAATTCCACATATAAGTGATATCATACAGTATTTGTCGTTTGACTTATTTCACTTAGCATAATACCCTCCAAGTTCTCCATCCATGTAGCTGCAAATGGCAAAATTTCATTCTTTTTTATGGCCAAGTAGTATTCCAGTGTGTGTGTGTGTGTGTGTGTGTGTGTGTGTGTGTGTGTGTGTGTGTATACCACTTATTCTTTATCCATTCATCTGTTGATGGACACTTAGGTTGCTTCCATATGTTGGCAATTGTAAATAATGCTGCTATCTTAACTGTACAGGCATACTTTGCAGATATTCCAGGTTCAGTTCCAGACCACCACAATAAAGTGAATATCGCAGTAAAGCAAGTCACAGAAATTTTTTGGTTTCCCATGGCAAGTAAAAGTTATATTTGCACTATACGTAGTCTCTTCAATGTGCAAAGCATTATGTCTAAAAAAATAATGTACATACCTTTAAAAAATACTTTATTGCTAAAAAATGCTAACCATCATAAAAGTCTTTAGTGAGTTGTAATCTTTTTGCTGGTGGAGGCTTTAAAATATTGTGAGAATTATCAAAATGTGACACAGAGGCATGAAGTGAGCAAATGCCGGTGGAAAAATGGCGCTGATAGCCTTTCTCGATGCAGGGTTGCCACAAACCTTCAACTTGTAAAAAGTGCAGAGTCTGTGAAGTGCAATAAAATGAGATCTGCCTGTGTATGAAATCCCAAGCCAGACAGAGAAAGCAGAGACTAGGGGGAGAGTCTAGATGGACTGTCTACTCCGGGGTTCATCAATTGACACTGGTTCCCCCCATTTCCATTGCAATACCCTCTCCTCTGTTGTCTTATCTGAGAATATCTTCTCTCTCACATCAGTCTATCTGAAATCCATAGAGCCTCTTTTTTTGAAGCTTTTACCTAGTTAAAAGTGACTTCATTTCTGCTGAACTCTTGCAGCAGATTATATTTACCTCCTTTATAGTATGTTTACATTATCCTGTAATTTAATTACTTTTGTATTTTAACACTCCTACTAGTCTACTCTTACTCACCTTTAAATGTACGGCATATAAATGTACAGAGCCCTAAGTTTGTTGAAAAACATTGTGCCTGTGTGCACGCACACACACACAAACACAAAAAGACCAGAAGAAAATAAACTAAATGGTGATAGTTATTTTCCCTGGCTTAAAGTCATCCATATGATTTCCATTTTCTTCCTTATACTTCTCTTTATTGTTGAAAGTGTCCATCATAACATGTATTACTTTTTAGTGTAAAATACAATAATAAATATATTTGATCAGAAATCCAAATATTTGATTAGTTCCTTTGGCCAAAGATACTTTAGGCCCTTTATTTTACAAGACGCTCTAAAGTGATATCAATAAAACCCAAATCACTTATCATCTAGGGTTATTTGCCAGAAGGATGAAGAATCCTAGTTCATATCATGAAAACAGACTCTAGTAGCATCTGCTCAAGTGGTTTCCAAACTATTTTTTTCAGTAGAATTCTATTTTCAGAAGAAATCTTACATAGAACCTTAATATCTAAAATAATTGACAGCAAGGTGCAGGTTCCTCAAATGGCCTGAAGTCTTTAGTAATTGGAGCAAATATGCACTTACTTGGTTAGAAAATCCCTGAATCACCCCTTGGAACCTTAGGGTTCATCTAGTGCAACCCTCTCATTTTACCAGAGAGGAAATTGAGGCACAGAGAAGTTATAATGCCGTCCAAGATCAATCAGCTAGTAACTAGAGCCTACATTTTCTAAGTCTAAGGTTCTGGCTCTTATATCATATGGTCCTGATTCTTGTTTGGGATTATTTTAGAGCATTACATGTATCTGACCTAACTCCAGATTGTGACGTACATCCAAGCGAGTCCTTACCCTCTGCTTACACCCTAGTCTCAATGTCTAAAGTCCTGTTTTCATTTCAGATCCCAAGGAAGCCTTCCCTGTCACGAACTTCTCTCACCAAATAGCTATTTGCTGACTTCCCAGGGCTTCTTCTCAATGCCTGGTCTGTTATCGGACCATGTGCTCATCACTACATTGTTCCTCCTTTGACAGACTGATGATATGTTTGAACCTAAAAGTATTGACATCTTTTCTGTCTATTCCACATTTGGCCTGATTTTACAGTTGAAAGCACTCCAGTCTCCACATGCCTATCTCTAAATTCACCATTCCAGGCTGAGCAATACATCTAGATCTTCCTCCATTCTGTTTTCTCTTTCTTGCCCAACCCATACGTCAAATCCTTGAGTACATTCTATCTTGGTCTTACAAATTGGAGTAGTACATCTCTCTCTCTTTTTCTTTTAGGGACATGAGTCTACAGGGTAATGACATAAGACAACAAATGACTAAGTGCTCAAATGAGTAGAACAGGCAATACCAGCTTTGCTGGTTTAGAAAAGGAAAGTTCAATCTGGGTTAAAACAGGAAAATGCTTTTGAAGAAGACAGCACTTTTTGGTTCCATTGGATAGACAGTTAGGAGGGGGACAATGTGAGCAAATGAACAGTCTGAAATACAGCGAGATTGACCAGGATTGAGAAAAAAAGAAAAATGTTGTAGAGGGGATTTGTGAAAGGTTATTTTTGCTGGAGATTAAGATGAATTCTTTTATAGAGTACATTAAAATAATTTTAGTCACCAATCCTTCAAAAAATTCTGGTTTAGATGTATGGCCACATCCTTCTCTTTATCTGTTATCATTAAGTGGTCTTAAGTGAAACCATGAAGTAGGCAATAGTTATCTGGCAGAAAAGGTCAGCCAGGCTTTTCTTTGAACCTAGAAATACATGAAAATGTCTGCATTGCTTTCCTGGATCTAATAGTCAGTGGTCACAGTCCTTTTGTGATAAATCATGGTAGCTGCCTACAGCCTGAGGTTGATCTCAAAAAGTTTGGGCTCCTTCCCTGCCTAACTTCTCTGCATATATTTGTTAGAACTTTTTATGTTACAAGTATCAGAATGCCCAACTCAAATCCAATTAAAAGGGATTTATTAACTCACATAATTGGGTAGTCCACAGGTATATCTAGTTTCCATATGGAAACTTGGATTAAGTTTCATAAAATAAAATTGGGATGTCTCTCTTTCACTCTGCTCTGCTTCCTTGCTGTTGGCTGAATTCCAGGCAACATTTCCCCTCATGCTTTCAAGATAGTCCTGTCTCTGGAAACACATTAAGTCACAAGGTAAACGTTCTTGTCCCTAATTGGTTTTAATCGAGTCAAATATCCATCTCAGAAATTGTGTAGATGAAATACACTGAATGGCTTACACTGGTTATGTCAACTTGGAAGATGTTTTCGAATGTGATAAATATTTAAATTGGTGAACCTTGAATAAGCAGATTGTCCTCCATAATGTAGGTGGGCCTCATCCAATCAGTTGAAGACCTGAATAGAACAAAAAAATTGGCCTCCCAGAGCAAGAAAGACTCCTTCAGTTGACTGCCTTTGGTCTTCATCTGTACCTTTGGTCTCCTGGGTCTCCAAGCTGCCAGCCCACACTGAAGATTTTGGACTTCCCAGCCTCCATCATCATATGAGCCAGGTACTTATAATAACTCTATCTATCTATCATCTATCTATCTATCTATCCATCTATCTATCATCTATCTATCATCTACATCATCTATCATCTATCTATGTACATCACCTATCTATCTACATCATCTATCATCTATCAACTATCTATCTATCTATCTACCTATTTGTCATCTCTCTATCTATCCTACTGTGTCTCTAGAGAACTCTGACTAGTACAACCACTGAGTGGCTCCTTATAAGACAATGAACAAATATCCACTGAGACTTAGCAATTTTCTATGACCTTTGGTCTCATTTCTGAGATCAAGTGACTGGCTTTGAATCTCAGTTCAGCTTTTTGTTAGCTATACAACCAGTAAGTTACCTGACCCCTCTGTTCCTTATTTTCTCCTTCTCTGTTCCCTATTTAAAGATAATAGCATCTACCTCATAGCATTGTTGCAGTGATAAAAAAAATAAATACATGTTAAATGATTTAAACAGGGCCAAGAACATAGAAATTATTCTAGTATGCTACTAAATATTATTATTATCTTCATCATCATCATCATCACCTCATTTGATCCCTACTTCTTCCTCCCCATTCACTGGGTTTCAGTTTTTCCGTATTATATTGGACAGGGCTCTCAACTGAACTTTCCTGGCTTAGTTTTTTCAGGCTCTTTCTGGCTCTCCTATCAGAATTTACTCATGCCAAGAAGATATTCATCAATGCATTCTTTCTATAATTTACAAAGTTGAACAGACAGCTTAGAATCACAGATTTTTAGAACTCATGGAGATCACCTAGTCCCATAGTTTACAAAGTAGGGTGCACAACAACCTTAATATCTTGATTCAATCCTGAGGTGAAAGTATTCGGATTTATATTTTTAGTGTAAAATTTAAGAAAAAAATAAGCTCATTATCTAATGAATGGATTGACAGTAGTATATATATGACTTACCATAAATACGTATTAGGCTGTAAATGCTCCAAGATTTTTTTTTAACTAATAGAATAGTATAATCAAAAAAGAGAGATCAGTGATCTGACCTATTCCTCTTACTTCACAGAGCAAGCAAGTGACCCCACAGAATGGAACAACTTACCCAAAATCTCAACTGTGAGTAGAAAAATCTGGTTGTTCATGGGAGACAGTGTGGGATGCCCAGAGCTAAATTACTTAACCCCACTGGATCTCAGTTTCCTCATCTTTAAAGGGGAAATCATGAACCCTACCAAAGAAAATTGTTATGAGTGTTAAATGAGAGCATATTTAAAGAGGGTAGTACAGTGCTTGGTCCAATTTAAAGGCTTGATTAATGTTAGTTCTCCTCCTTTAGTGTCTGAGTAGAGGTATTTCTATGGAAAACAACAGTGCTTTTCAAAAACTGGAATAAATAGCACGGCATTATTTGTTGCTAATAAAGATAAATGTCACTAAGTAAAAATTTTCCAATTCAAAATATTTTTTAAAGGATGCAAAGACTATAATAATAATAAACCTACTTACCACAGTAGACTCGTAGCTCAGGGATGTAGGGGTAAGGGGCTCCTTTGCTACCCTCCCTCCAAATCAACCCACGTGGGTCAATACTGTTGTTGGTACCAGGATTCTCTATTGAGGAGTCTAAGAACAGTAATCTGTTTGGAAAGGGAAGCCAGGAACTTGACCTAAAGCTGGTTATATAGAAAGCACACTGTTTACTTAATGTGTGTTTATTTGGGGTCGTATTTTAAGGGGGGTTTTCTATTGCTCCACCCCCACCCCAGCCATCACTGGTTGTTGCCACTCATTGTCACACACGCCTGTATTCTTAGCCTGGCAGCCCTCCCATTCCTTCTCAAAATCCTATGCAAAAAATAGTAAATCTCCTTCATATCCCTGTGTGCTCTAAATAGCCGCTATACTATGCGAACTCTCCACTTTCAACTTAACAAGTCTTCCCATCCCTAAATCAAAACTAATTAGCTTTGTTTTTCAAATTGCTGACACTGGCGGTCTTCGCTATAACAAACCTGTGTGTGATTAGTGATATAACAGCTGGTGCTGAGCTTGGGCAAATATTTATAGAGTAATCATATTGGATAGGGTTGAATAACCTCTTGGATTAACTGAGAGCTTCTGCCAGGCGGTGCTGCAAAATTGTGCTAATTTAATGGTACAGTCCGTTGTTCCGTCTGCTGATACAACCTCTACGACACTGATACAAATATAATCAGGGATATTAGGGCACAGTATGATTCCTTTATTGGCACTCTTGGCAATAATGTGCCAGAAGAATCCAAATATCACTTTGCATATATAAATTATGTGGTAGGTAAATGGAAGTTCATACAGGGAGAAGATTAAATATCTACACACCTAACACCACGATGAGCCTAAGGTAAGTAGTCACTGGATAAATAATAGTACTAATATACATTATTAGTATATTAGATACCAGAGGAACAATTTTGCTTTTATTTGCTTTCAGGAACAGTAAACAGATCCTAATGAGGCAAGCCAGTTTTAATGCTAAAGGTGGATTTCTTCTATATCAAGCTGAATTGATATGAACTCCAACTTCTCACAGACATAGGGAGTAAATCTGAAAATATACAGTTAATTCGTAACATGTAGTCCTTAACCTGCAGTCTGAAAGGAGACTCGGACCTTGGGAAGCAAGAGATGAAGGCAGTAGTTTTTAAAGGTCATGCGGTTAAGCAGTGGCCAAACAGAGACTAGAAATCCCATTTTACACACCCTACCCAGTGCTTTCCCAACCTGGGCATAGAGACCTAGTATAGCAAAATACTGTAATATTGACATCCAAATGACTTTAGGAAACTGGGTCTTTTTCTTACACATATTCCTTACTCATATTGTTATATAATTTTTAGTTTAACAAAGATTATATATTTGCTATGCATAGGTGCTAAGACACAGAGCTTTTTATTTGCATAGATTAATTGCAATTGCACCATTTTTAAAATACAGCTTAGCTATCTGCCTTAGATACTCCAACCGGTTGGCTACATTTAGATGTGAGGAAGAGGCAGAGTAATTCTTAAAGGGTTCTATGTTTCTTGCAACTGACTTGACTGACAGTCCTTAAGTGCTATTTCTTTCAAAGCAAATATGACTCACAGCCCTTAGGTAGAGTGTGTGCACAGGCTGGAAATATTGATCTGTCCACATCCCAGAAACATTAAGACACAATAGAAAGAATTTTTAACTTAATTCTGAATAATGCAATAGGAAAAACATAGGAACAGTACACAACCGACAATGGTAATGTATCTGTAATGTTTTATAATGTCAAGGATTTAATTTAAACTCGAGAAAAAGAAACTGTCTTTCCAGCCAGAACTCACCCCCTTCAGCTTAACTGTGACAGTTCTAAGAACAGCAGGTGCCTAAAGAAACTTATTTAAAGATATAAATAATATGAATTATTTAGTCACTGAGGACAAGGTACCCACCTTGTAAGTCACTCTAGTCACCAGCTCAAAATTTAGAAATGAGAGGCAGTTTGATAAGTCTTCCCTTTGGAGTTTGCTAATAGTGGAGTAAAAAAATGTTCCCAATTGCTCCACAGCAACACTGGCCAGAGGTAAATAGAGGAAGAGGCAGTTGCGAAAGGCAGCAGGGGACCCAGAGGTCCCTTTGGTAGATGCTCTCTCCCTGGTGCTTCCTGAACTACTTGGAAACCCCTTTAGCTATTTGCCCCCGGTCAGCCTTCTTGCTGCAATCATTTCTGGTTCCCACCCACAGAAGGCAGCAGAGAAGAATCAATACTGCTGTGGGTTACAAAACATGAAGTTTTCTCAATTTTGGCTTCAATGGCTCTCCCAGCCCCACAGAAGTGCCCACAGCTGGATTCTTCCTTCCAGCAGTGGTTCAATGAAAGGGTTGCAGGCTACAATGCTGTTACTACCTGAAGAGTAGTATTTTCAATTTTTTTTTTAAAGTTAAGCTTTCTACAAATAGCTCTGTTTCCATTTAATAAATGTATATAATACTTTCCTAGGGCAATAGCGATTGGCTTCCACAGTTACATTATTTGGGGAGCAAATGTCAATGGATGAGAGAGAAATGGGCTAAAGGCAGAGAGAGCTGGTGAGCATGGGAGGAAAAAGACTGACAGGCCTCTGAAGGACATCTCCTTGCCTGCTGAGTTCTCCTCTTCTCGCCCCCCACCTCCCGCCGCAAATCATCGCCACTGTCTCTCACCCACTCCTTTCTCAGGATCTCTCTGGAGTCTGCAATACTGTGCTTATCCCTTGTCACATAGATCAGAGTTATTACTTGGAAAATTGTCCACTTAGCCTTCATCTGTAGGCTAAGACTTGCCTCCTACAGTGAAATCAGCCCAGTCCTTAGGCAGAGGGATTTTGAGCATTCATATTTAAGTTTCAGCTTGGTGTTAAATCAATTTGTTTGCTATCATGACCCTGTGACTAGTGCAGCCAAGTCTCCCCAAGGCTGGGTTTCGGTCTCTGAGCCATCTTTATCACTAGTCCTTCACCTAATTTGTGGCCCATCCCTGCAACTAGGTTCTTGACATTCACTACTGAATATCTGAATACCTGTCTCTTTAGATTGTTGCCAGCTCTCTCTACAGGGATGGGGTCTCTGGAGACTCTATAACTACCTGCTCTGTCTCTGCTTAAGGTGACACTTGAGGTTCCCTCTAACCTTGGTTCATATCGAAGCTGTTTTTCCCACTTGGAGTCATCTCCCAGTTTCAGATTCCCTTTCTATATTCACATCGTTGCCCTCCCAAAGCTAGATCAATAATTTGGTTACAAGCCTATAGAAGATCTGGGAGTGTCTGTGGACTCTTGGACCTGACCTTCTCTGGCCTGGTTCAGTTCCACAGGTATAATACATGTAATAAGTAATAAAAAGCATGAATGCTAATAGTAACTTCTATTTGTTGAATTACTTACAAGGTACTTAGCACTGTGATGTTAAGTATTATTTTAATATTCGCAACCATCTTTTAATTTATACAGAGCTGCGAGCCTGCTGATAGGCATAAGGACATCTCTTTCCCAATTACGGAAACACTGTAATACTTTCTCATGGGTTAGTAAATAGCCATGGCCTCAGTCTTCCAAGTGCCCCCCCCATCGGACTCCCCAGCTCCCAGGTTCTCTGGCCATCAACTGCCCTCTGCATGAATGGGAATTAAAAAGTCGATGCCTGGCACAGTGCTCTGGCCAGTGTTGACTCTCATTGGTGGCCGCCATGCCATCCTGGCTGCCAAATAGTTTTAATATCAGTCCCTGTAGGTATTGTCCTTAATCTACAAATTAGAACAATGAGGCTCAGAGACATTTACTTGCCAAGGCCACACAATAAGGAAATGAGAAAGCAGAGACTCAAGTCCATGTCTCTCTGTCTTCATAGACCATTTTCTTCCCCCCATACCAGTAGCTCATAGACACAGAGAGATGGTTCTCAAGCTTGTCTGATAGTAAAAGTAAGTTTTTGTCAAAGTTATAGATTCCTGGGCTCTTCCCTTTGGAGATTCTGATCCAAATCAACCTAGTGCTGGGCTCGAATCTACATTTTCAAGGTGATTCTTATGGCTATTCAAGCTTTGGTAACACTGCACTAGAGCATTTTTTCCAGAATACAACTTGAGACTGACTAGAATTATGGTGATATCTGTATGTCTTAAGTGAACACATAAAGCCTTTAACACCATTCCTGAATCATAGAAAATGTTTTTGAACAGAACAGGATATGTGTTTCAGGTAGCAGGCTAGTCGCTGCTTGTTTTAGGTGAGGTGGTGCAACCCAAAGGTACAGTCATTCTTTGTCGTCTCTGGAAACATCATTAGAGATAACCAAGAATCAGAATGAAGCAAGATTACAGTTTAGCTTCTCCCAAGCAGTTAGTGCTGAGAACGCGGAGCGTGTGCTCTGGTCTCAGAACACACATTTCTTATTTAAAAAAATCCAAAATATATATATATATTACAGTTTACAAATAGGTCAAGTGAAAAGGACATAGAAGGAGAGCTAAAACAAAAACGATTCCGTGAAAACTGGAGAGGGGACACTGAGTTTACTAAGAAAAACATCCTGGTTCTAAAAACTATCAATTTACCCCAGTAGCATTCCAGAATCTGCTCCGCATTCACCCGTGAATAAAGAACTTCAAGGAACTTAAATGCATGTGTTTATCTGTGGTGGCCATTGGTGTTTCCCCCCGTGTTTGTCGCCGTTCTGTAGCCATGTTTTTTCCGATAATGTCTGACAATGTGGTTTGTCACATAAACCCTTTCCAGTAGCTTCTCCCTCCTGACATCCTGTCTCCCATTTCTGCTGTTAGCATAAAGCTCATCGTGAAACATAAAAAGATGTCCAGAGAAAAGGCAAGAATCACATATTAATTGCACACGGCAGGATTAGGATGCAATTCTCTTTCTCAGGGAAAGGCTTAGGAAGAAACAGGAAGAAAAAGAGCAAAATAGATGAGCGCTTGTCTCCAGTCTTCTCTTATAATGGGAACTGATTCATTAAATATTTCTGAGGACGGCAGAGTCATCTAACTCAATAGAACCTCCTAGATGCTCTTCCTGACATGTAAATCATCGATGAGCAGGAGAAACCTACAGTGGAGCTGAAATTTACTACCACAGGACATGGCCCAAGCTGGGTTGGTTCCCTTCCAAGTGACAAACCCTGCCAAACGCTTAAACACCTGCCACAGTTAATAGCCCACAAACTCCCTTAGACAACTGAGAAACAGCTCATTGGATAAACCAATAAGTAAAATAAAGTGCAAAATGTACCCTCAGCAGAGGCTGATAAAATAAAACATGTAAATAAATTTAACTGACTACTTCCAAACGGCACATCCGGCAATGAGGAGAATGCACGGTGGTGAAAGCCATGGAGAGAAAAACAATATTGAGCCATTTTTCTATAATTCTAGAAAGCTGAACCCATATCTAACTGCACCCTCATCATCTACAAATAATGTAACTTTCCACCCTAGAGTGAAGAAAAATGAAATAAAATAAAACAATAGCAACAACAACAATAATAAAGCTTAAAATTACATGGTACAAGGGACTTGGAATAAGGAACCCTGTCTTCCCTTATTTATTTGGGTGAAGAATAAAGCTTTTCTTCGTTTACTTGTTAGGTGTTTTTTTTCCTCCAGTACTTAACACCTGTATAGAAGTTCCTGACTTAAGAGGTAGGGCTTAGCTAATGAGGTGTGTCAACAGAACTGGAAGCCCATTTCTAAATGAAAATTGCACTGCGCTGTGAGCACAATCCCTTCGGGTTGAAGAGAGCATTTATAAAGCAGCACGGGTGGTAGCCGGGGCTTTCTCTGTAAGAAGGGGCTGGTAGGGTTACCACAGCTAGCGGAGAGAGACGCTGAACTAGAGCTATGGGCTAAAGTGATAATTCGCCTCCAAATTAGTCATATTTCTCCAGGTTACCTTCATAGATAGTGAGCAAAGGCAGATATAATCCCTCTCCTAATTGTAAACCAGCACCAGACTAATTATATTTCCATTTACCCCAGATATTCTAAAATCATAGGCTTTCTGTTTGCTAATTCCTCTTATTCATGGTTTTATGGCTCCAGAGGAGGCTTTGGGGAGTACGAATTGAAAAACAGTGCAGCCAGTTAGTTCCACATAGACATTAACTATGAAAAAGTAATGGAATGAAGGAGAAAAGGGGGAGGGAAGAAAAAGCCTCGTATTTAGTTTAGACTGATTTCAATCAAGACTGGAGAAGGATTTGAGGCCTTGCCACATATGCATGGGAGTCAAGGTCACAGTTGCAAGAGGACAAAGTAATGCTACAGACACCCAGCCTGTGTTTCTTATCCAGTAAACAGAGCCATTCTGTGATGAGCTCTGCTCCCTTTGTCTTAGAATGTGCTTTATCTGTATCCTAGTTTTTATTTAACATCTATGTAATTATGAGTATTTTTATGTCAACTTATTAACATTAGCTTGGGAGGGACCCATGCACCAAAGCTCTTGGGATAATGCTGAAAATCATACAATGTTGGAAGCTGACAAGTAGGATAAAGGGTGAAGGTCACAGTGGTAAACAAATTCATTCAAGTCTTTCAATACTGTTACCCCCATGCTCCTTTCCCCAGTACTCACCCTGTGTGATGCATGTGGTTCGAGTCTGTGTCAGGGGAATGATAACATTAGAATATTATATAATTGTATGCTGGGAGAAGGCAGTGTGTGTGCGTGCACACATGCATGTTTGTGTGTGTCTGTACGAGAGCGGGAGAGAGAGAGAGAGAGAGAGAGAGATCAGGCTACATAATTTTTGATTGAATACAAACTCTTAAAACCGGCTTGAATGCTTTATTCATCTATAGCTTTCTGATGCAAGTAAATAATAAAAATCTTTCAAGCTATTGCCAAGATCACACAACTTTTGTCTCCCAAGTATCCCCCCGCCCCAGCCACATCTAAAGCGGGGATCATGGCACCAATATTGTGATGTCATTCTCACGGAAGGCCAGGCATTATCTTAGTCTTTAGCTGAGGAATGTTCATTGATGGTTCACTAGGTCAGTACAGGTTCCCAGGGTAGAGGAGGAGGAGAAATTAAGGTTGAACAGGGCCAAGTGAGCAAACTGATAGCAAAAGTTGATGCCCTCCCTTGAAATAGGGGCATTTAAGGTGGACACATATTACCCCGAGGCAGCATGGAGCCAGAATTTGATCCTCCACGACTACACATCAAGGAATTTAATGGTCAGCTCCTCTACATGATAAGACTCACATTTATGCCACAAACAAACACCCTCACAAGTTTGTAAGCTAGCTGAGAACAGGGAGGATATTCTAGCCATGTTTAGAACACACCCACAGCCTGGAAGAGTTCCTTGCATAAATGAAGTGCTTAAGCAGCATTGCTTGAAATGATAATCAAGGGAAAATTTAATAATTTTCTGTGAAAAATCTTGCTTTAAAGCAGACAAGTTGTCTGTGTTTTTAGTTTCTTAGACCTTTTTAAAAAAGTTTATTTTATTGAAGTGTAGTTGATTTACAATGCTGTATTAGTTTCTGCTGTGCAGCAAAGTGATTCAGTTATACATATATACAAATTTTCATGTTCTTTTCAATTATGGTTTATTACAGGATATTGAATAGAGTTCCCTGTGCTGTACAGTAAGACCTCATTGTTTATCTATTCTATACATAATAGTTTGAATCTGCTAATCCCAAACTCCCAGTCCGTCCCTCCCCCACCCCCAACCCCCTCCCCCTTGGCAACCACAAGTCTGTTCTCTATGTCTGTAATCTTAGACCTTTCTTATCCAGGTCAGGAAACATTGAGGAATTGAATTTAAATTCAAAGGTTGCTTGGTAAATACAGTTGGCCCTCTGTACCCACAGGCTCCACATCCACAGATTCAACTAACTGCAGGTTGAACATAATTGGAAAAAACTCCAGAAAGTTTTAAACAGCAAAATTTGAATTTGCTGCATGCTGGCAACTATTCACATGGCATTTACATTGTATTGACTACGATTTACGTAGCATTTACATTGTATTAGGTTTTATAAGTAGAGATGATTTAATGTATACAGGAGGATGTGCGTATTATGTGTTAATATTTCACCATTTTATATAAGGGCCTTGAACATGTGGGAATTTTTGGTATTGCTGGGCGTGGAGGCTGTCCCGGAACCAGTCTCCCATGGATACCAAGGAATGACTGCTTGGCATCAGAGAAATGGAAATTGTGTATTCCCAAGAGATGATATTTTCATCAAGCTATGAAGACTCATGAGTCATTCCTCTCCACTGAAGGGTTCTTTTTGCCAATTTTCTCATATATTTGTGTTCTCTAGTCAAGTTACCCTCTTTCTTTTGAATGTCGTTCTTTCCCTGGAAACACATTCATTTACCCTACTTTTTTTTCTGGATGCTATAAAAATCTTATTGTTTGTATTGATTATCACCATGTTGCCCATTTTTGTTTAACCGTCATTTTTTCCTGCCTATCTCTAGAATATTCTCCCAACTAACTTGTTGATTTTTAAGGTCTAGCTTAAGACCTTTCTTTCTTCACCTACCCTGCTGATATTCTGATTCAGTCTGATACATGACCATCACATGTAAGGCAGTGAATTAACTGCTAAGTGGATATGAACATTTGTGAGATATGGTCCTGGCTTTCATCATTCAGTATCAGTGTCACATTGACGGGCCTGTTACACTACTTTAGAGAATCAGAGAGTAGGGTAGCCATGGGCACCAGGTTGCTGGATTCACATCCTGCCCTAACATTTGCTAACTGTGTGATCTTGAGCATCAATTTACTGAAATCCTTTGTGACTGTTTCCTCATCTATAAAATAGGAATTTTAATAACAGCTTCTACTTGGTGAGATTATAGTGAGAGTTAAATGAATTAACGTGCTTACATTTCTTAGAACAATCCTTGGCAAACAAAACACACAAACAAAAACAATGTGTTTGCAATTATTATGCACTACTTTCTCAACGGTTAAAACCTTCATATTTACTTCTTTTCAACTACCCGTAGGCACAGAGACATCTAGTATATTATCATCATGTGGGTGGTCTTCACCGTCACCTCATTTTCTGACTCTGTTAGTCATGGAGACATGGATGGTCAATAATACTTCCTCGCGTTCATTCGTTCAGTCATTTGCTCACTAAAAAATATTTATTGAGTACTTGCTCTATGCCAGGCTCATTTAACTTTGGAGATACAACAATAAACAAGATGGGAATAAGCCATCTGACCTCATGAAGCTCTTATAGAATAGAGAGGCTTATACAAATGAAATAAAAAAGAAACAAGAAAATTGTGAAATAAAGGCTATAAAGAAAATGAAAGGGGTGATTATTTGTGAACACAAATTTGTGACTCATCATGAGCAGGGAGAGAGCATTTCAGGCTAATGAGACCAGTGAAAAGGCCCAAGAAAGAAAACAACCAAGAAAGAAGCAAAAAAGCCTTGATATTTTGAGAAGTAGAATAAGATCCTGTGGCTGTTAATGATGTGGGAGACGTGACAGAAATCTACTAATGGGAGACGTTGGAAGCCACGGTTAGGAGTTTGGATTTTACTCTAATCAAAACAAAAATCAATTGAAAGGTTCTTTTTTTTAAATTAGAGTATAGTTGATTTACGATCTCTGTGTTGAGGGTAGAACAGATTGTAGGGGGAAAAAATGCAAACTGGAGTCTCATCGGGAGGTCCCTGCCATTGTCAAGGCCATGTAGATGGTGAGAGATGGACAATTTAAGGTGTATTTTGGAGGTAAAGCAGACCATTCACCTGCCAAGTAAATGGGTGAGACCTTAACACTGAGAAACCACTTTCTTAGGAAGACAAGAAGCGAGGCAGGTAGATGGCACTTCCACGGGGGGGGGGGGGGGGGGGCAGGGGTCATTTGGAATCATTCTGTTTATTTAAATTATAAAGAATACAAATTAAGACCAAAAATGTATCCCAAATCTAAATTTACTGACAAATGATTGCACATGATCCGAAAGCCTTTTTCTGGACAGAATTATAAAGTAGGTAATGTTTGTCTTTGGCTTTACAATTCATACTTTTAAAAATATTGTTAATAGTTTTTGAGAGCTTAGTATAAATGAAATGCCCTTTATTCATTTTTCCATTTAATTCACATAACAGCCCTTTAGGCATTTACTATGATTATGTCCAATTTTATAGATGTGGTAAAATTGAATCTCAGTGAAGTAACTTTTCCAAGATGATTGAGCCAGACACAAGACAGCTAGGATTAAACCCAAGTGACTGACACAAGAATCTTAATTGAACCACTATTTTACAACCTTGATGACATCACCTAACTCTCTTTCTCACTCTCTTTTTCTGTCACACACACACACACACACACACACACACTCTCTCTCTTTCTCTCTCTCTCTTCCCTCAGAGAGAATCTATTACTTTCAGTCTCTCCAAATCCACAAATGACCTACCGAGTTTTGATAAATTACATCTTTCATTTCAATAGTAGAACCACTAATTGTGAAAATCAAGCTTGAGCAAGGGAGTAGAAGAGATACTTCCTGAAACAGAGCAGCCTTACTGGGACCTCTGATAGCACATCATAGCCAGCCCTGTGGATAAATGTGGCCTTAGCAAGGAAAGGATAAATGATAGATGATTTGGAAGAAATAAAGGACAGGAGTGTTAAAATGTTTTAGGGCAGGGGACATTCAAATAAATGCTATTGGATAATTTATTTTCCAAAAGGTGTTATATTCACTGCTGAAACACACCTCCATGTCTGCCAGAAATGTGGCCATAAAAAATCTATGTGTATAAAAAATTTACACTGTAGCGAGCTGACCTCCACCTTTCATTTACTAAAGCCACCACCTTAGCTGCGAGAACGCATTTCCAACTTTCTCTTAGACTTCAACACCTGGATGTCCCCCAGCACCTCAAGCAGGATTTATTCAAAATTCAGCTCGTTACCTTCTCTCCAAACATTTAGTATTTGAAATCTTAGTTAACACATCATTTCAGCAGTTGCCAATACCATCAACTTCAAAGGTTTCATAATTGACTCCCTTACTCTCCCTCAGCTCTCCATTTCCAATCCAAAGCAATAACATATACAGACATTTCTTCTCTCAAATTATCTCACACATCTACACCTCTTTACCATCTGCACCGTGACTCATGTAGTTCAAGTCTTCAACATGCCTCAAGTGCAATGTCTCAGACCAGTTTTCTGAAAATCAGAATTGAAGACAAAGCCAAAGTGCTAACACTTATTATTGAGGGGAAGAGTGAGGGGAAAGAAAAAGCGAGGTGGAGAAGAAGGAAAAGGAAGCACAAGGTGATCTGTTTCCGAACTGGCACAGTTCCTCAAGGAAATCCAGGTGCCTCCTCAGTTCCACAAGATAGAATGAAAACACTGCTAGGAAGAATCTATGGGAGAGGAAGCATAAGCAAATTTTCTTCAGATCCTGTCTTCCATCTCTTATTGGTCAAAGTCTCTTCCTTTGGGCTTTAACTTTCTTACACTTCCATCTTGGTTTCTGGGTCCCTCTGGACAACTACTGAAGAAGTTGGAGTCTCCAAGTACCCACTCAAGTAGGAACTAAGCACTAGAGCTACTCTGGCTCCCCAATTGCAGCGGGTAGCATAGAGGTTGTCCCAAAGCCCAGCCCTCACCTCCTGGGGAAGGTGTAAACAATTGGAGGTTTGGGACCATAAGTTTACCCAGAATGCAGCACAAAATGGCGTGAGCAGTTGCTAGCACCAATCTGGACAGAAAAGAAGGCAAATCACTGAGACTGGGGTGGAGAGGCAAGTCTGGGATGACACAAACTGAATCTGTTAAAGTTTACTCGTTGACACTCAGTTCTGCTCACAGCCTCTAATAAAGTACAGGTCTTAGATGTATAGAAGATGTCCCCACTTCTTCCCCAGAGGGAGGTACAAATCCAGTCATCTAAGATTGTGCTGTTGCCATCGCCTAAAAGAGCTTAAAGAAGGTTAGCAGCCCAAGCTACATTCCCAGCTGCTATAATGACATTTATCATATATTTCTCTCTTCTATCCATTTTAGATTTTCCTCACCCTTGGCCAGAACTCCAGCTGGTCTGTATTTCTTACCTAGTGAGTGACCTAGCCCTCCTTTCTGGAAGTGTCTGAGCTATAGCTTCCTTGTCCTTGTCAGGTTGTGATCGCTACCATAGCCTGTTCAAGATTATCAGAGGGCACAGAGCACCAAGGGAAGACCCAGTGAATAGTCTCCATTCCGGACATGTTCCTTCCTGCCTTACTTCTGTAGTAGAAGCTCTGGCTCCTGAGAGTAAACAGTACCATTTACCTTGACCTTTAGAGTAACCCCTTTTTGCCTGCTGATTTATTGGCACAGAAACCCCAGAGGGACCAAACAGTATTTACAGCTTTCAGTTCTAACCTCATAGAGCCTAAATTTTTCGAGGATAAGAGGTAAATGAGAGAAAGAAATGCAGTGAAAATAGACAAATCCTTCTTCTGTCCTTTTATTCTTCATCCTAAACATTCTTGCTGTAAGGGACATGGTTCCATATGCTGGCTGTTATCACCTCAAATATACTGCGCTAACCCCTCAAAGATTCCTCTAAGCTGATGCCTTAACTGAGACTTCAGTGGCTGTTCCACATTTTGTCAAGCTGCCTACTTATGAGTCATGGGGAACACACATGTATTTCATGGGAATGAGCCCAGGGCTGTACCTCCCTTGCCCAACAATGGCTCTCTTAGCCCAGGGCAATATTGTGTGGGATACCATGTCAATGGTTAAGGCTTTCTGTAGAGGATTAAAATGTATGCTGCCATGGGTATTGCAGGCAGGAAAAACAAACCTCTACAGTTGACCATTGAACAACACAGGTTTGAACTGCATGGGGCCACTTACATGTGGATTTTTTTTTTCAATGAATTCATACTACAGTATTACATGATCTGAGGTTGGGTAAATCCGCAAATATGGAACCACAGATACCAGTGGTTGACTGTAAAGTTATATGTGGATTTTCGACTGCACGGGGGTCAGCACCGTATTGTTCAAGGGTCAACTGTATTAGTTTTCTATTGCAGCTCTAACAAATCATCAGTCACTTAAAACAGCACAAATTGTCTTACAGTTCTGTAGATCGGAAGTCTGCCGTGGATCTCAGTGGGCTAAGATCAAGGTGTTGGCAGGGTGCATTCCTTTCTGGAGGTTCTAGCCGGGGTTGGGGGGCTGTTTCCTTGCCTTTTCCAGTTTCTAGAGGCTACCTACAGTCCTTTGTTCATGGCTGCCTTCCTCCATCTTCCAAGCCATCAATGTCGAGCCAAGTCCTTACACCATCATCTCTCTGGTTCTCTCTTCTAAGCTTCTCTTCTACTTCTACAGACTATTAGAATTAACATTGGGCCCACCTAGAAAACCCAGGAAAATCTCTCTATCTTAAGATCAGCTCATTAGCAACTTTAATTCCACCTGCAACTTTAATTCTCATTTGCCATGTAACCTAACATATTCAGAGGTTTCAGGGATTAGGGTATAGACGTGTTTGGGGGAAGGCATAGCATTGTTCTGCCTCCATACCTACATCCAGAATAATGTACTTGGTTGAACCACATGAAATTGTCATTTGTGTAAGACAAAAATGGTCATATATTGACAAATTCATCTGCTTCAATCTATCATCCATTCTGGTAAGGATAAATTACTGCCTCCTCCAAGATGAAAGAGGTTCGATGTCATTGACCTGCCACCATGTGGCTGACTCTTCTCTCCAAAAAAACAGTGGCCTACAAGGGCTGTTAGTCATTGCTGCTAGTGGATTGTACGTTCCACAGTGCCGGTGCTCAGGTCTGGTCCTAACTGTATCACTTCCATCCTATGATGATTCGCTGCTGTGTCCATTTAACACTTTGATGCATGAGATCCAGAAACACTCAATTCATGAGAGGTAGCTCTGGTCCCATTCTCATTTGCTGTCCCGTGATCAGCAACTCAGTCTCTATGAGGGCTCTGAAACATCCAGGGAGCTATTTTTAAAAAGAGAGAGTAGCCTCATTCCAGAACCCTAAAGGTCTGCACTGCTACTCTTCTCCTGTGGAATCCTTATTCACCATGATATTTACCTCTAGCACTGTTGAAAATAGTGGGTCAGATGGTCTCAATGGCAGGGTAGCTTGTCTGCAGCCTGCACCTCTGACATGCCATCCTCGTACTGTGCCCAGACATGAACTGGCAGATTTCCAAATCGCCTTGATAAATAAGTAATATATGCTGCATTCCAAATCCAAAAAGACCCATCAAGTACTGGGTCTCTTTCTTAGTGATAAGAGGTACAAGGTACAAGGTACATTCTTCTTAGTGATAAGAGGTACAAGTCCTTTATTAATAGTTCTCCCAACATGTCCCAAACCAGTAGGTCCCTAAATGCTTCAGTGATGTGTCAAGCCCCTGAATCTTCCTGGGGTTTATCTTCTTCCCTTTGTCACATACGTGCTTTATGAAAGCATCCAGGCCACTTGCCACCTCTTGTTCACCAGGTGCAGTTAACATGACATCATCAACATAGATGAGCCGCATGACAGCCTGAAAGAATGTTACGATAATCCAGTTCCCTGTGTTATAACAGAAAAGGGGAGAGTTGTGAAGCCCTGTAGAAAACAATGAAGGGTATATATCAGTGGGGATCTAAAAGCATTCATCAAATCAATAGCTGCATGCTACGTACCAGAGGCTATGCTGACCTATTGCAGTAAAGAACTTTCATGTGGAGCCACTGCTCTTGGGGCTCCCAGTTCATGGCAATCCTGTCATGATCTATCAGGTTATTGCAGAAGCCAGACGAGGGAATTGAGCAGGCAGGGGTTAGGACATAATTCCACTATCCCTGTATCCTTCAACTCTTGAATGAAAGCTCTAAACTCTGCAGTCCCTCCTGGGATGCAATGTTGCTTCTGATTATAGGGACTTCCATTTGGTCCTCCCTATCATAATGGACCTTACTCCACATATCAGAGAACCAATGAGAGGGTTCTGCCAACAGCTAAGCATATCTATCCCAATTATACCTTAGCGGGGTGGGGAAACAACCACAGGTTTTACTCACGGACCCACAAAACCTACTAGGAAACCAGCAATTCAATTTTCACCTGCCTTCCATAAACCCCCATTCAAACTAAGGGATTATAAACGAACTTCACATCACATCACAAATCTAAGATCCTTGAAAACGTTTTGTATTCCCCTTGCACTGTTCTCTGATAAATGGGCACACGATCTTTTCGGAAGGTTCAGAGGAGTATTTACTGGATATACTCTTGGTGGTGTTGTGAGGTCTTTCCTCAAGGTGATGCAGTCTCCACTTCAATCAATGGGATCCATGTCTATAAAATGACTTAGATTTGGAAACTGAATGAGGGTTTCAATCTTCCATTATAACAACTAACTTCTACTTGCCGGCTCTATCTTATTTTTATTTTTTACTACATAAATTGAGTAATACCTCTGTTAGCTGTTCCTATATCTCATTTTCAGGATTACCGTGACCTATTTGCCTTTACCACAGATCCCTGCAGGTAAATGAACCCTGATTGTCACGACTGATTTGCTACATTTACTTCCTATTCTGTAATTAAATTCATTTTATCTCTGATTGTTAAGCACTGTCACTTGGCTCCTGACATTCTGGAATCTCAGCATCCTTACAGATAGCAGGGAATCTAGTTCCATGACCTATTTTACTGTCAACCCCCAGCTTGCAGAGAACAGCCACCAGTAAGTTTCTCCAAGATTTTGGTGTCCTCTCCAATGAAGTCCTTATTACCTTAGTGATGGGAATATCCTCACGTTTACTCCCCTGCCCAGTCCTTCCCAGGGACCGAAGTCAAATGTTGGATCTTACCTAACAAAACTACTCTAACAATCCACCTCCCTCAGCCTTCCCTCACTCTCCTCAAAATGCCAAGGAAGTTCTGGCCTCTCCACTTCATTCACTATAGTCCATTATCATGTCCAAGCTTCTAGGAGTCATCCTGGCAAAATCCCAGAACCAACCTCAGGTGGTCTTGGTCCAACATTGAATCCTGAGTCACTGCTGACTGCCCACCAAGTCAATGGATTTTTTTCCATATTCAGATATCTATTCCATATCTCCAAGTCATTTATATTATCCTAATCCCTGCTAGATAATAGTAACAAGTTCTTGTAGTCTTTGTCTTTCTGAAATAGGACTCTTACTTCCCCACCAAGGCTGTGTTGAGACTCTATCCGGGTATTGGGCTACCAGCATTAGAGGGGTGGTGATCGCACATCTTGAGAAGAGCAAGCATTCTTTCACATGGCAAATTTTTTTTTAAAATTTATTTATTTATTTATTTATGGCTGTGGTGGGTCTTCGTTTCTGTGCGAGGGCTTCCTCTAGTTGTGGCAAGCGGGGGCCACTCTTCATCGCGATGCGCGGGCCTCTCACTATCGCGGCCTCTCCTGTTGCGGAGCACAGGCTCCAGACGCGCAGGCTCAGCAGTTGTGGCTCACGGGCCTAGCCGCTCCGCGGCATGTGGGATCCTCCCAGACCAGGGCTCGAACCCGTGTGCCCTGCATTGGCAGGCAGATTCTCAACCACTGCGCCACCAGGGAAGCCCCACATGGCAACTTTTTAACTGAGGTCACTGAATGGTCTTTGGACAAACGGAGGCTGTTCTCCTCTAAAAAAGAAAGAAGGAGCTTCTTCTGCCACCCAGAAGCGTTTAGAGGAACTGTTGGGCTTACTGTTCTCAAGCTTGTCCACTCAAATATCTCACGGGCCCACTCTTTCCCTATCGGACATCTAACTTTGACTGGGACCCCTGACAAGGCTGTTTATTTAGTTTTCTTCTTTGCAGCACTGCTTTATAATAAGATCCTAGGCCTGATTTACAGCACAGTCTGTCATGTGGCTACATGAGGTAAGAATCTCCTTTAAAGCTGCCTGTGGCTTTAACAGTGGGTTTTAGCTTGGCAAGTAGGTGCCCTAAGCCTCTCAATGGTAGCTATCTTACACAACAGTCCTTATAACTATCAATGCTCCAATGTAACAGCCACTTCCTTTCCCAATACCTTGCTTTGCAGATGCATCCTTTTTCCAATTAACTATATTAAAACTTCTTTATGCCTTGCAGCGTGCTCAAGACTTTTCCCTAATCTATCAATTTTCCCCAATCTTTTTTGTAATCTACTTTTTTGAGCGCAAGGTGTTGTTCCTTCCACCAGGAATTCCTCCCCCTCACCAACCTGCCTGTATCTGATGGATTCCAACACTTTGATCAAGGCCCCTAACAAATGATAGCTTCCCAATAAAATCTTCTGGGACACCCAGGCAGAAGACATCATTTCCTATTCTGTGTTTCCTAGTAACTTAGCCTAGACCTTAAGACCCAAGTCAAGTGGCATTTATTCAGAAAAAGGTAGCTGTGACTTAGTAGAAAGGGCATAGGACCTGGGTGGTTTGGGTTGGAATCTGTATTGGTTTGCCATCAACTGGGTGGCTTAAACAACAGAAATTTGTTGTCTCATAGTTCTGGAAGCTAGAAGTCCAAACTCAAGGTGTCCATAGGGCTGGTTCCTGTGAGAAAGGCTCTGTGCCATGCCCTCACCTCAATTCTGGTGGTTTGCTGGCAATCTTGGGAATTCCTTGGCTTGTAGAAGCATGACCTCGATCTCTGCCTTCTCCACAAGGCATCTTCCCTATGTGTGTGCCTGTCTCCAAATTTCCCTTTTGTAAGGAAACCTATCATGCTAGATTAAGGGCCCATCCTACTCCAGTATGACCTCATCTTAACTAATTACATCTGACATAATCCTCTTTCCAGAGGGTCATATTCTGAGTTCCTGGGAGTGGGGACTGCAGCATACGACATTGGGGGGACACAGTTCAACCTGTAACAGAATCCCAGGGACTTTAGGGAAGTCTCACACATTTTCTGGGCCTCATTCTTTTTATTAAAAAAATAGGAATAACAATACAGATATGAGACTTAGATTAAATGAAGACCAATGGCAATATTTAAAAGCTGCTAGGGGCTTCCCTGGTGGTGCAGTGGTTAAGAATCCGCCTGCCAATGCAGGGGACACGGGTTCGAGCCCTGGTCCAGGAAGATCCCACATGCTGCCGAGCAACTAAGCCCGTAAGCCACAACTACTGAAGCCCTCGTGCCTAGAGCCCGTGTTCCATAACAAGGGAATCTACTGCAATGAGAAACCCGCATACTGCAACGAAGACCCAACACAGCCAAAAATAAATAAATTTAATTAATTAAAATAAATAAATAAAAGCTGCTAGATGGAATATCAGAGAAAGAGAAGGGAACAAAACAAAAGGAATTTTGCTTAATTATTAGAAAAGAGTGTCTGCATCTGGACAACTCACCATTTTAGAGTAGGATCTGGGGTTAAAAGATTAGTCAGCAAAAAATAGAGCAAGAGTATGAGATACATGAAGAGTTCAGAGTAATGAGTTCCTCATTCATAAGGAGTGTTTCTTTAAATAGTGAGGGGAGAGAATGCAAAATCTAGAGCAACAAAGTAAGAAAATTAGAGCACATCACATGATCTTTCTGCGTCTCAGTTTCCACATCTGAAAAAATGCTTATCCCCCCACAGATATGAGAAGAGCACCTTGAAAGGGAAACTATTGCTGGAAATATGTCAGCAAATGTAGATTAGCACCATTATTCAAATGCATGTGCTGTTTCTTTCATACTCATCTTTCTATTTTTTTCATACTTATTTTTCACTATACAAGTACTGAATTCAAACTTTCTACCTGTATCCACAGATATTCTTCTCTACTCCTAAATAATTTTCTTTTTTAAAAAACAAATAGTATTTCTTTGTAAAATTTTTATTATGGAAGTAGGAGACAAAAATCTTGAGAGTCAAATTCGTTCTCAGAAATCGCTGGCATTGAAAATACTTTGTATTCATTCATTGAAACTGTTGGAAAAATTGTACATTGGAATCCCCAACAAAGGCATTTTGCATTATTCACAATGTTTAAATGAGGCTGTCAATCTCACCACACAATAAATAAGGAGGTTATAATGGTTTTGCATAGTCGCAGCTACTAAAGCTTTTGGCAGAGATTTCCTAATCTTGATTTAAATATTTAGAAGACCTTCAAATGTGCGCATGCGTGTGCACACACACACACATACACACACACACACACACGACAGAGAGAATAGGAGAGAGAGATTCTTCCAACAGTCCTCCAGGGGATCACAACTCAACATCTCTCTACACTTCATTTTCCCCTTGGATTTTCAAGTCTCTCACAATCAACTCCACGAAGCACTCAGTTTTGTTCTTTGTAATCATTATTTATGGTCTTAGATTATGCTAGTTGCTGTAAGAGGAGGGAGAGGAAAGACCAAAAGTTGAATACAATAAGAATTTCTTGAATCTCTTATAATCAAAGAGATTGAAAACATATATGTA
The DNA here is from genome assembly GCF_009873245.2 of Balaenoptera musculus. Taxonomy (NCBI): domain Eukaryota; kingdom Metazoa; phylum Chordata; class Mammalia; order Artiodactyla; family Balaenopteridae; genus Balaenoptera; species Balaenoptera musculus. The sequence continues at coordinate 13,472,757 of NC_045794.1, read as the reverse complement.
CATAAATAATTATAAGACAGAAGACACCATAGAGAGAAATAAATTATGGTGTGTATTCAGATGAGTAAAAAATCCTACTGTGGAAGAGTGAAGGAGGACAAGGAACACCTTCATAGAGGAGCAGCTTTCGAAAAGGGCTTTTAGCAATGAGCAGTATTTTTAGAAAAGATACAGAAACAATAAAGAAGTCAAGCTTGATTAAGTTGAGTATATTTGTGGAGTAGGGAGAGGTGAAGTTATGTGGTTGAAACATACAAAATGCTATTTTTATAAGTCAAAATTTTATGTTGGGGCCAAGCTATAGGAGATCTCAAATGTCAAAATAAGGAGTCTGAGTTTATTTTCTCAAAAAATTGGGAGACCTTTGAGAGGAGAGCATAAATGTGCACTATTTTAAAGAAGATTTGCTTGATAATTTCAGCTTAAGCTGAAAATAGGAAGAGCAGTCGTGAAGCTCTTGCAATACTGGGTACCAACTAAGCCAAAGCTCCACCAGAATTCATGCCATTCAATAAATATCTCCTCTTTCCTGCACCTACTTTCTATCCCCTGTACATTCCTATTTAGTCAACATCCTTCACCAGTTCCTTTGGCCTCACCTTCTATCCCTGTCAAGTCATAAGTATTCTTGCCTCTTTACCTGGTTAGGCAAAGCTCAGCTCAGCAGGAAGATAGGGTCCATCTGTCTGAACTTGCAGTAACAGCTATCATGATGCTTATTCCATTCTACCGTCATATCTGTTTGCATGTCTCTCACTTTCCCATTTCATCATGCTCATCTGAAGGGCAATCGTAATGCATTATGTATGTACCTAGGGCCTAGCAGGGCATCTGGCACATACCAGATGCTCCATAAATATAGTTCAGTGAGTAAATTTCCCACCATATCAACTTAGGGAAAAAAATTGGTGGCTATATTAAAACCTTCCATGACCTACTCAACATTCTGAATAGCATGCCAATAGTTTGTGAGCCTTATGGCCTGGGTTTTCTGGGCTATCTTCAAACCAAAATAGTTTATAATTTTCTGAAAAAATTTAATCCCTATGATATCATTTCATAGAACCATATTTCATGCATTTTTTCAATTTTCCTTAGGGCTTATCAAATGCAATTCTGGTCACATATAGGTGCCCAATAATATGTTTATTGATTGATTAGGTAAACATTTCAGGAACTTTAATTACCAATCAACCAAATAAGTACGTTATATTTTTCAAACCATGTGTCCTACTTTCGTGTCAAAAACAACTACTGTATTTATAATTTATTCTAGATAAATAAGCACTTAGATACCGAGTGTTATGTTTCTTTCAACATTCCTGAAATGTGAATGCAACTAGTTCTAGCTCTTAAGACCAGTCTAAGCCCCGTTTGCAAATCTCCCAACAAATTTGGCTCTAAAAGCTTTGAAGAAAGATATTTTTACTGAAGGTCTATTGGAAAAACAAGGAGATTTGTTACCTTACACATTACAGAGCAGGAGTTTTGAAAAATTTATTAAGTGTTTCTTTTCCACCCCAAAGATCCACCCCTTAGAGCAACTTCTCTCTTTTCTACCCCACCCACAACCCTCTCATATGAGACTCAGTCATGCTGGGTTTTCTCACTCCATTCTCTGACCATTTTTCCCAGCCTCCTACCCCTTGTTTAGAAAGTTTTCCTACAGGGGTTTTCCCTCTTCTTAAGTAAAGTAATTCAGCCCCTCTCGGCTTATCCAATGTTCCTCTCCAAAACCAACTAAGCAGCAAAGATGCTTCCTCCTGGTGTGGATGGGGGTAAAAACAAGAATTTCAGAGACGTATTTAATATTTCCCTTATAATATTGTCTCCTAGAAGCACATTTAATGCCTCTTTTAAATTTTCCTTAGGTCTGGTCAGACACAGTCCTGGGCACATTTAGGTAATCAATAAATATGTGTTTATTGATTTGTTAAATACGCATTTCAGAAATTTGAATTATCGGTCCCTCAGAAGCATTTTACAATATTAATCTAACAGATAGCCCTCGGACACCTACTATGTGTGACACCATACTGGGTGCCAAGGGAGCCTTGGATGGCATGAAGAGTGTGCCAGAATCCCAGAAGAAGTTCCCACCACGTCAGCCTATTTATCCCATTAACAAAATAAACTTGGAAATTGACCTGAAGAGGTGATCTAAAAGTCTCTTTAGGCTCATAATTTTCCAAGGCTCATTATACAATTTCACATTAGAGTTTTCAGCTCTTTAGATCAAAAAGTAATAGACCCACCCAAAACAAGCTAAGAACATAAGCAATATTTTGACCACTGTAGGAAGACTCTTGCCCCTCTCAGCTCACTGACTGAACCAGAAAGCCTAATGCCTGCTCACATCCTTTCTTACTGGAAAGCATCCACTGTACATTAGGACAACCTAATGTTAACCAACATTGTCCATTAAACCTAGTTCATGTTCACTAGCAAGGAAATCACTTTTAATGGAAAGAATTCCATTTTAATGTTCCGTAATGGGCCATTTATTAGTATACAAGAGGGTCAGAAGAACTAATTAGAGACTATTTGAGCAAGTGTAAGTAACATGGTTTTCCCAGGTTGCCAATTGGGACTCCAAATTCCAGAGCAGAATACTTGGTTGCAGATACAGTATCTGATTTTACATACTTGTGGGATTATTTGAGTGCCCCCCAGCTCAATTTAAATGTCAGGTTGTGGAAATTTGCTTCAGTAAAGCAAGTTTAAGTCATATCCGTCCTTTTGATTTTTATAGGATCTGAGCAGCTAAAAGCCTGCTTCGTTTTGTTTTTTTAAATTAGCTCCATGGCATTCTTTTTTTCATTTTATGTACTTCGGTATAAACACTGCAAAGCAGAAACTTTTCTTTTTTATACAGTCCTGCATTCAGGACAGTAATTATCTGAATTGTTTAATTCCCGCTCCCTTCCTGTTTGCATGTAACACACTTTACCAAAATTTCCTCAATATGAGATCTTCCTAACAGTTTCTTTTTTCAGCAGTTGTGAGGGAAGCTGCCTGAGGAGAGGGAGTAATTTTGGAATTTGATAGCAAGGTCCCTGAGGATATGAAAACTCACTCAAAATGCATTGTACAACCGCCTCAGGTAAGGAAGGTATACCCAAGCTCTGAACATCTGGCTTGCAACTATTATTTACATAATGAACTCATTCTTTCCCACCCTCAATATTTACCTCTGGATCCTCTGCTCTCTCCTTCAGGGAACACTCCAGAAAGCAGCTGAGCCATCCTAAGCCAACGTGGGCCAGCTGGTAGCCAGCCTGGCCTCCACTTACCCACTTCACTCTTCAAGTTCAGGTACAAGCTTTGCTTCCTACCTTTATCTTTTATGACTTCCACTTTCATTGTTTCCATCTAAGGTATTCTTTTTTCTGAATGTATTAATTTTTCCTTCAAGCCACAACAAAAACTCTCTTCTTTTCTTCTTTTTTTAAACAATTCTTTACCTAGGATCTTTACTCTCTCTGTTTAATTTTGAACCAGAACTTCAACTCATAGAAAACAAGTTTAAAAGTCATGCTTATGAGAAACCTACATAAAAGAAATGTTTAAGTCAACTTAAAAACAAATAAAGAAATAAAGCCAAAATTTTCTCCCAGATTAATCTATAAAAACAATGGAATACACAAACACGGTGGAACAACATGACAACCTGATTCTGAAGTTAAGACATGTTAGCAAAGAAACAGGACTCTCCAAGATAATCTTGGTTAAAAAGAGCGAGGAGGAGTGGGAGATTTGTGTACTACCTGCCACCATCATTTTTATTAAAGCTCTAATAAGACAATGTGGCACGTGAATTGGGTTAGGTAGGCAGAATAAGGAAAAGAATAGAGAGGTCTAAAATAATCCCACATAAATAATATGAAGCAGAAATTTGAAATCAGTGTGGGGAGTAATGATTATTCAATTAATGGGTCTCAGACAATTGGTTATCTATCAGAAAATTGAATGTTTGCTTTTTAACCCAGGTCATATCCAAAAATCAGTTATCAGTTATAAATTTAAAATAAATGTGAAAGGTAAAAACTATAGATATTATAGAATAAAATATAGAATATCTTTACAAAGTCAGACTACAGAGGATTTCTTAAGCAGTAATAAAACTGGCAAACCATAAAGTAAAAGGTAGGTATATCATTATATTGAAACTAAAAACTTGCATTCATCAAAAAGTATAAGAAGTTAAAAAGACAAATCACAAATCATTGATGCAGAATCAATAAGAAAAAGATAACCCAATAGAAAAATGAGCAAAAATGTAAATGGGCATTTCACAGCAAAGGCAACACAAATAGCCCTAAGCATATGAAAAGATGCCTATCCTTATTGGCAATCAGAAAAATACAAATTAAAGCCACAGTGAGAAATGATTACAGTAAGTTCCCTACATATGAACGAGTTCTGTTCCGAGAGGGAGTTCGTAAGTCCAATTTGTTCATAAGTCCAACAAAGTTAGCCTAGGTACCCAACTAACACAATTGGCTATATAGTACTGTACTGTAATAGGTTTATAATACTTTTCACACAAATAATACATAAAAAACAAACACAAAAAATAAAGAAAACATTTTTAATCTTACAGTACAGTACCTTGAAAAGTACACTAGTACAGTACAACAGCTGGCATACAGGGGCACATTTGCATCTTTGAAAGTTTGCAACTTGAAGGTTTGTATGTAGGCAATTTACTGTAATTAATTTTGTTAAAAATTAAAACAATGATACATTTAAAAATTAAAATTCAATCAAAACAAGGTGAAACTCTAACATACAGCTGGTGATGATTTCAAGTGTAACAGCCACCTGGAAAAAAGTTTATCCAGACAGTAGTAAGGAAAATTGAACATAGACATATCCTATGACTCAGCAATTCCATTCCTATGTTACAGGCTGAATGTTTGTGTCCACCCCCAAATTCATACGTTGAAACCTAACCCCTAAGGTGATGATATTAAAAGGTGGTGGGGGGGTCTTTGGCAGATGAGTAGGTCATGAGGGTGGAGCCCTCAGGGATTAGTGCCTTTATAAAAGCAGCCTGAAAAAGCTCCCTTTATCCCTTCTGCCATGTGAGGACATGGAGAAAAAGTGGCCATCTGGGAGGTGAATCCTCATTAGATACCTCATCAGGTATAAACTGGTGCTTGATCTCGGGCTTCAGAACAGTGAGAAATAAATGTTTGTTCATAAGCCAGTCAGTTTGTTGTATTTTTTGTTATAGTGGCCCAAACAGACTAAGACAGAAAATACCATAGGGAAACGCTAATCTATGAGGCAAGGAGAATTGCATAAGAATATTCTTAATAGTCCCAAACAGGAAGTGACCTAAATGTCCATCAGTAAGACCATGGATAAACCATCCTGTATTCACACAATAAGACATAGGAGTGAAAGTTATGAATTACTATTACATGCATCACATGAGGCTATTGGCCCAAAGAGCATGACATGCGCCCCAGAGTACTGTGCATGTCTTCCAGGTTAAGACTGGATTAACAGTATTACAACCATATTCTAGCACATGGGAAAGGGGAAGGAGAAGATGAAAAGACAAGCAATTTCCTCTAAGGAAGTGACAAAGAAGTCGCACCCATCACTTCTAATCATACTACCTTGGCAAGAATTTAGTCACATGACTATAAAACAGCTGCAAGGGAGACTGGAAAACATAATCTCTAGCTAGGCCTCCATGTGCCCTTTTGAACTCAGGTGAAAGTTCTATTCCTACAGAAAAGAAAAGGAGTAATATGATATTGTAGGTAGAGGTGTAGCCCCCTGTATCAATATCTACCCAATTTCATTCCCTTCACTCTCTCCCTGGAGATAACCTCTATCCTAAATTTGCTGTTTATCACCCCCATTCATATGTGTGTACCCACAACAATTATTGATTTTTTAGTTTTTAACCCTTAGAGGCATGGTATCATCCTGGATGTATCATTTTGTATGTTTTTCTCATACGTCCTTATATTTCTGAGATTTTTCCTTGTTAATACGTGTAGCTCTAGTTCACCCAGTTTGCCCACTGTCAAGTGATCATATGTGAATGTAATCCAAGCTACTTATTAATTCTCCTGTTGGTGAAAATTAGGTTGCTTTCAATTTTTCTCCAAAGTCCAAAGCTCAGAGAAAGGTGTTAGTGATAGTCCAGGTTGGAGATACCCATGTCCTGAGCTATGTGTTGTGTCTGTACTATGAAAATTAAGAAGACAGGGGAGTCAAGATGGCGGTGTGGGAAGACACGGAGTTAGCATCTCCCCACAACTAGGGCCACTTGTAGGGGACTCTGATGCCCAAGGAGAAGGGAGGAACCCCAAAGTGAACTGGTAGGACATAGGGGGACTGAGGGGGGAGGAGAAGTGGAAACCAGACAGGATCGGCGCCCCTGAGGCCAGGGAGATCAGGAAAGGCAGGTGGGAGGGACTTTCCGGGAAGAGCAGGAGAGAAGTGGAGGGCAATCGCCTGGCCCACTTGGGCAGGGGAGGCTGCTGAGCTCCCAAGCCAGTACCCCCACCACAAAGGCCCATCCAGGCCACGTGGGTCCTGGGGGCATAGGAGGGAGGCCAGGGAGATCAGGAGAGGGAGAGAAGCAGAGAGGGCGATTGCCCACCCACTCGGGCATGGGGAGTCTGCTGAGCTCTCAGGCTGGTCCCCTGCCCTCCAAAGCCCCCTGCAGGCCACAAAGGTCCTTGGGGGCATAGCAGGGAGGCTGGGGAGATCAGGAGAGGCAGGCAGGAGGGGCCCTCCCAGATGGGAGGAGCATTTGCCCCACCCACTTGAGTCCAGGAAACCTAATGGGCTCCCAGGTGAGGTCCCCTGCCCTCTGAGACCAGGGGTGGGGGGCACGCCTGGGCCCCTTCTGTTCCTTGAGCCTAAGGGCCACCCCCCCACAGCCCCCAGGGCCCTTTCCAGCCCTGTGGGTCCTGAGCATCGGCCCCACTCACCACCCAAACCTCGACCTTGCTTAGGCCCCGCCCTCCACAGCCAAGGCCTTCCCCCTCCTTTTTTTTTCTTTTCCCGCCTCCTCTTTTCTACTATTGTGGTACTGATGTACCTTCTGTTTGTTGATTCATCTATATTTTTATTTTTATATTCTTCCTAACATATCTGTTAGTTTCCTAGTCTAATTTTATTTTTTACTTTGTTATTGATGTGTTTTTGTTTTTGGGGTTTTTTTTGCCACCCCCAGGTGGCTTGCAGGATCTTGGTTCATGAGCCCCAGGTCAGGCCGAAGCTCCTGCAGTGGGAGCTGCCAGTCTGGACCACTAGACTAACAGAGAACCTCAGATCCCAGGGAATATTCAACAGAGTGAGGTCTCACAGAGTTCCTCATCTCAGCACCAAGACCCAGCTCTACCCAATAGCCTACAAACCCCAGTGTTAGAAGCCTCAGGCCAAACAACCAGTAAGACAGGAACACAACCCCACTCATTTAAAAAAAAAAAAATGAGACAGCAAAAAAATATGTCACAGATGAAGGAGCAAGGTAAACCTACAAGGCCAAATAAATGAAGAGGACATAGGTAATCTACCTGAAAAAGAATTCAGAGTAATGATAGTAAAGATGATCCAGAATCTCAGAAATAGAATGGAGGCACAGATTGAGAAAATACAAGAAATGTTTAACAAAAATATAGAAGAACTAAAGAACAAACACACATATGAACAACACAATAACTGAAATGAAAATTACACTAGAATGAATCAATAACAGAATAACTGAGGCAGAAGAACGAAAGAGCAAGCTGGAAGACAAAATGGTGGAAATAATTGCCGAGGAGCAGAATAAAGAAAAAAGAATGAAAAGAATTGAAGACAATCTCAGAGACTTCTGGGACACTAAATGCACCAATATTCAAATTACAGGGGTCCCAGAAGAAGAAGAGAAAAAGAAAGGGTCTGAGAAAATATTTGAAGAGATTATAGTGGAAAACTTACCTAACATGAGAAAGTAAATAGTCACCCAAGTCCAGGAAGCACAGAGAGTCCCATACAGGATAAACCCTAGGGAAAACACACAAAGATACATATTAATCAACCTAACAAAAATTAAATTCAAAGAAAAAATATTAAAAGCAGCAAGGGAAAAACAAAAAATAACATATAAAGGAATCCCCATAAGGTTATCAGCTGATTTTTCAGCAGAAACTATGCAGGCCAGAAGGGAGTGGCAGGATATACTTAAAGTGATAAAAGAGAAAAACCTACAACCAAGATTACTCTACCCAGCAAGGATCTCATTCAGATTCAATGGAGAAGTCAAAAGCTTTTCAGACAAACAAAAGCTAAGAGAATTCAGTACCACCAAACCAGCTTTACAACAAATGTTAAAGAAACTTCTCTAAGTGGGAAACACAAAAGAAGAAAAAGACCCACAAAAATAAACCCAAAACAATTAACAAAATGGTAATAGGAACATACATATCGATAATAACCTTGAATGTAAATGGATTAAATGACCTAACCAAAGGACACAGACTGGCTGAATGGATACAAAAGCAAGACCCATATACATGCTGTCTACAAGAGACCCATTTCAGACCTAGGGACACATACACACTGAAAGTGAAGGGATGGAAAAAGATATTCCATTCCAATGGAAATCAAAAGAAAGCCGGAGTAACAATACTTGTATCAGATAAAATAGATTTTAAAATAAAGACTCTTACAAGAGATAAGGAGGGACACTACATAATGATCGAAGGATCAATCCAAGAAGAAGATAAAACAATTATAAATGTTTATGCACCCAACATAGGAGTACCTCAACACATAAGGCAAATGCTAACAACCATGAAAGGAGAAATCAACAGTAACACAATAATAGTAAGAGACTTTAACACCCCACTTACACCAATGGACAGATCATCCAAACAGAAAATAAATAAGGAAACACAAGCTTTAAATGACACAATAGACCAGATAGATCTCGTTGATATTTATAGAACATTCCACCCAAAAGTGGCAGAATATACTTTCTTCTCAATTGCACATGGAACATTCTCCAGGATAAATCACATCTTGGGTCATGAATCAAGCCTCAGAAAATTTTAAAAAATTAAAATCATATCAAGCATCTTTTCTGACCACAATGCTATGAGATTGGAAATCAAATACAGGAAAAAAAACTGTAAAAAACACAAATACATGGAGGCTAAACAGTATGCTACTAAATAACCAAGAGATCACTGCAGAAATCAAAGAAGAAATTTAAAAATATGTAGAAACAAATGACAACAAAAACATGACGACCCAAAACCTATGGAATGCAGCAAAAGAAGTTTTAAGAGGGAAGTTTATAGCAATACAATCTCACCTCAAGAAACAAGAAAAATCTCAAATAAACAATCTAACCCTACACTTAAAACAACTAAAGAAAGAAGAACAAAGAAAACCCAAAGTCAGTAGAAGGAAAGAAATCATAAAGACCAGAGCAGAAATAAATGAAATAGAAATGAAGAAAACAATAGCAAAGATCAATAAAACTAAAAGTTTGTTCTTTGAGAAGATAAACAAAATTGATAAACCCTTAGCCAGACTCATCAAGAAAAAAGGGAGAAGACACAAATCAATAAAGTTAGAAGTGAAAAAGGAGAAATCACAACTGACACTGCAGAAATACAAAGGATTATAAGAGACTACTACAAACAACTATATGCCAATAAAATGGACAACCATGAAGAAATGGACAAATTCTTGGAAAAGTACAATTTTCCAAGACTGAACTAGGAAGAATGAGAAAATATAAACAAACCTATCACAATTAATGAAATTGAAACTGTAATTAAAAATCTTCCAACAAACAAAAGTCCAGGACCAGATGGCTTCACAGGCGAATTCTATCAAACATTTAGAGAAGAGCTAACACCTATCCTTCTCAAACTCTTCCAAAAAATTGCAGAAGGAGAAACACTCCCAATATTCATTCTATAAAGCCACCATCACCCTGATACCGAAACCAGACAAAGATATCACAAAAAAAGAAAATTATACACCAATATAACTGATAAACATAGATGCAAAAATCCTGAAAAAAATGCTAGCAAACAGAATCCAACAGCACATTAAATGGATCGTACACCATGATCAAGTGGGATTTATCCCAGGGATGCAAGGATTCTTCAATATATGCAAATCAGTCAATGTGATACACCATACTAACAAATTGAAGAATGAAAACCATATGATCATCTCAGTAGATGCAGAGAAAACTTTTGACAAAATTCAGCACCCATTCATGAAAAGAATTCTCCAGAAAATAGGCATAGGGGGAACCTACCTCAACATAATAAAGGCCATATATGACAAACCCACAGCAAGCATCATACTCAATGGTGAAAAACTGAAAGCATTTCCACTAAGATCAGGAACAAGACAAGGATGTCCACTCTCGCCCCTCTTATTCAACATAGTTTTGGAAGTCCTAGCCACAGCAATCAGAGAAGAAAAAGAAATAAAAGGAATACAAATTGGAAAAGAAGAAGTAAAGCTGACACTGTTTGCCAATGACATGACACTTACATAGAAAATCCTAAAGATGCCACCAGAAAACTACTAGAACTAATCAATGAATTTGGTAAGGTTGCAGGATACAAATTTAATGCACAGAAATCTTTCGCATTCCTATACACTAACAATGAAAGATCAGAAAGAGAAATTAAGGAAACATTCCCATTCACCATTACAACGAACAGAATAAAATACCTAGGAATAAACATACCTTAGGAGGTAAAATACCTGTACTCAGAAAAACTGTAAGACACTGATGAAAGAAATCAAAGATGATACCAATAGATGGAGAGATATACCATGTTCTTGGATTGGAAGAATCAACATTGTGAAAATGACTATACTACCCAAAGCAATCTACAGATTCAGTGCACTCCCTAGCAAATTACCAGTGACATTTTTTACAGAACTAGAACAATCTTAAAATTTGTATGGAGACACAAAAGACCCCGAATAGCCAAAGCAATCTTGAGGGAAAAAAATGGAGCTGGAAGAATCAGACTCCCTGACTTCAGACTATACTACAAAGCTACAGTAATCAAGACAATAAGGTACTGGCACAAAAACCGAAATATAAATCAATGGAACAGGATCGAAAGCCCAGAGATAAACCCACATGCATATGGTCAACTAATCTATGACAAAGGAGGCAAGGATATACAGTGGAGAAAAGACAGCCTCTTCAATAAGTGGTGCTGGGAAAACTGGACAGCTACATGTAAAAGAATGAAATTACAACACTCCCTAACACCATACACAAAAATAAACTCAAAATGGATTAAAGACCTAAATGTAAGACTGGACACTATAAAACTCTTAGAGGAAAACATAGGCAGAACACTCTATGGCATAAATCACAACAAGATCCTTTTTGACCCACCTCCTAGAGAAATGGAAATAAAAACAAAAATAAACAAATGAGACCTAATGAAACTTAAAAGCTTTTGCACAGCAAAGGAAACCATAAACAAGACCAAAAGACAACCCTCAGAATGGGAGAAAATATTTCAAATGAAACAACAGACAAAGGATTAATCTCTGAAATATACAAACAGCCCATGCAGCTCAATATCAAAAAAACAAACAATCCAGTTAAAAAATGGGCATAAGACCTAAACAGACATTTCACCAAGGAAGATATACAGATGACCAAGAGGCACATGAAAAGATGCTCAACATCACTAATTATTAGAGAAATGCAAATCAAAATTACAATGATGCATCACCTCACACTGGTCAGAATGGTCATTACCAAAAAATCTAGAAACAATAAATGCTGGAAAGGGTGTGGTGAAAAGGGAACCCTTTTGCACTGTTGGTGGGAATGTAAATTGATACAACCACTATGCAAAACAGTATGGAGTTTCCTTAAAAAACTAAAAATAGAACTACCATATGACCCAGCAATCCCACTACTGGGCATATACCCTGAGAAAACCATAATTCAAAAAGAGACGTACCACAGTGTTCATTGCAGCACTATTTACAATAGCCAGGACATGGAACCTAACTAAATGTCCATTGACAGATGAATGGATAAAGAATCTGTGGCACATATATACAATGGAATGTTACTCAGCCATAAAAAGAAATGAAATTGAGTTATTTGTAGTGAGGTGGATGGACCTAGAGTTTGTCTTACAAAGTGAAGTAAGTCAGAAAGAGAAAAACAAATACCATATGCTAACGCATATATATGGAATCTAAAAAAAATTTTTAAATGGTACTGATGAACCTAGTTGCAGGGCAGGAATAAAGAGGTAGACATAGAGAATGGACTTGAGGACATGGTATGGGAGGGCGAAGATGGGATGAAATGAGAGTAGCATTGACATATATACACTACGGAATGTAAAATAGTTGGCTGGTGGGAAGCAGCAGCATAGCAAAGGGAGATTGGCTCGGTGCTTTGGGAGGACTTAGAGGGGTGGGATAGGGAGGGCGGGAGGGAGGCTCAAGAGGAAGGGGATATGGGGACATGTGTATGCATATGGCTGATTCGCTTTGTTGTGCAACAGAAACTAACACAGTATTGTGAAGCAATTATACTCCAATAAAGATCTATTTAAAAAAAAAAAAGAAGAGCAGATCTGGGAGATTTTTTTTTTGTCTCCTCCAAGCATGAATCAGCACTGATTGGTTTAAATACCTGTTGTGTCCCAGCCACTTCCTGCTTTGAATCTTGGGCTTGAATATAGTTGACAAATGTAGCACTAATTAATTAATGCTACTTTATTTTGCATACCTGGAGTAGGGTCTCTTGGACATTAATGCAGATTTATGTAAAAATAACCAAATTAATACTGCTCTGGCACTTCTTTTAATGGGACTAGAGCCTAGTTTTAGATAGAAATAAATTAAACATCTGCCTTTAGGAACTATTTTTTTCAACCACGTTTGATTTTGATCTGTCTCATAAAGAGTTATTTTTAAAAATTAGAAAACCTCTCAAAACATAATACACAGCTCAAATGCTAAGGCAACAAAGAACATGTTTTTGGAAAAACAAATCAGAGGGTAAAAAAGATTGGATTATTTTTACTGAATCATAACATAGCTTGAAACACAATCTAGAAATCCTTGTCAACACCAACTTTTTTACAGCTAATCTGTTCAAGACTGCAATTCTTGTAGCACCTCATCTTCTCCTGGGTTCCTACAGGACCTCAATCAAGCTGGCTTCCTGCAGGTTTAGCCAGGACTAGCAAGAAATCCACCCGTGAGGCTGGCACCATCCTGTTCGACCTTCGTGTCACATCTACATCCTGAATCCAAAGACTCCACTGCCTTTGTTACTTAGGCAACAAAGTAGGATATACAGTAATACAAGACAAATGATAAAGCTTTGGGACCTCAAAAGTTAGCCTGGAAAATGATGGAAGCTTGGGAGACTGGATCCATTCAAATGGCATAAAGCTTCTTTCACTTTTTGCTCAATACTTCTGCCCACACGTAACACACACACACACACACACACACATCACACTTTGCTTGCTCTAAGAACTTCATTAATATTATTGACCAATTGATTGTAAACAAGAGGAAGAAAAAAGGCTTCCAGAATATATGAAATAACTTTTTAGTATGATACATTTGTATACTATTGACACAAACAGGCAAGATTGAGGTGCCCCGAATAATATTTGAGGATATAGAAAGACACTTTGGAAAAAAAGTTTAAAGCATTTTATAGGTCAAAGGAGAGCTGTTAAGGGATGCGACCAATCACCAAGTGGATAAAAATATTAGTGGCAGTAGTATCTTGAACTTATATAGAACTTTTTATTTAATGTCATTTATGGTATTTTATTAATAATTAAGCATACAGTATACCTTGATTTCCTATCTCCATAAAATGCATGTTAAATTCATACCAGATGTTCACCTACATTTTCCAACACACCCTCATTGATCTGTGTAGTAGAATAGTCTTCTTCACAAAAGAGAAGGGGAGACATAAACCAAAATTTTATTGCGTGTCTACCATATGCCAACACATACTACATACATTATTTCATTTAATCCCCACAGCAATCATATGAGTATTGTATTATTATTCCCAATTTATAAATGAGAAATCAGGGATTTAGAAAGGCAAATAACTTTTTAAATGTTTCACAGCTAGAAGGTAGAAGAATCGGTATTTGAATGGAAGTCCATCTGGCTTCAAATCCCAGCAAGCTTTCTTTCCCCTGTGTTAAATCCTCCCTAATCAATGTAGTATGTAACTGTGAAGAGGTAGAATAGGAAAAGTTTCCCCTTTCCCCACTGTAGGGGAGGAAATTTTGGCACCCCAAATTGTGTTTCTTTGGCATGAGGATTAATATAGGCCGATTATTTTTAAGGCCCAAAAGACTCAGGAAGAAATGTTGACCTTCCCTCTAACTGCCTGAAAGAATGCAAACAGAGGACCTGTTCCAGGAAGGGAGATGTCACCGTGGATAACTATAGTATGAACTAAGTGCATAGACAGGGAGGAACCTAACAAAGTCTGTTTGTTAAAATTCCTCTCTGTGTCCCATGATCTCTGCGTGGCCCATGGAACACTTGAAAACACTTGCTTTTCCATCTCCATGTAAATTGTCTTCCTCCCCTTTGAGGTCCCAAACCACTGCCCCCAACATCCTCTTCTGTCTTTAGCTGAAGATGGTATTCAAGGTGAAGTCTTCTGCCACTTTGGTGAGTTAGTCAGTTTTCTTGGGTCTCTCTCAGGTATACATGTTATTAAACTTTTGATTTTCTCTTGTTAATCTGTCTCATATCAATTTAATCCTTAGACCAATCAGAAGAACCTAGAGAGGTAGAGGAAAATTTCTTCCTCCCTGACACCATAATCTAATATCAAGGTTGATCTTAATGGAGAAACTGACATCCAGCCTAAGTAAAGCCTGTCAGTAGTGAAAGCCTTTTGGAAAACCTCCAGGAGTACCAGTCCCTAGGGGTAGTCAGGCAACATGGCTTTGCCTCCTCCTACTAAGTCATTCACAGCCTATGCCTTTCACTAAAATGCTGCTGATTGCAAGTGACTTCCAAATCCAAACAAGCATTTTAGGTCTGTTTAATAGATCAATACAGTAATTCGCTCCTGGGCCCCTGAAATCATTTGTTTGGACCTGATAGCTATGTCATCAGATTGAGGTGTATACATTAGCACGTGCAGGGAATTACACAAATAACTTGCATTGAAAGATGTTAAACCAATTTAGATTGTGTGAAGGAGGTAGCATTTAACTCATTTCCAAGTGACTGGGATTAAATGGGTCATTATAAAGGCAATGCCTTCAACGAGCATCACAGAGGAAAATAAACCTTTTGGCCAAAGAATACACTCCATCATGTATAGATGCTTCAGAATTCCACTGAGCAGAGGCTAGAAATAAAACAGTCAAGAAAACCTAATATAGGTTGAAGAGGTTTTCTTCTTCTCTTTTTTTCTTTTTTTTAATCACTTCTATTTGACAGTGAAAGAATCTCCCAAGGGAAATAGTAGACGTCCTGTTGCTTGATTCACTTAAACTCAGTGGACAAAACACCAGAGGGGAGCAATTTTGCCTCAACTCCCCAGAGGAACAGGGTCTATGTGGAGCTAATAATAATTTTCCATCTCTAATTTTGATGACACGAAAACCACAGTTATGTGCTTATTTGATCCAGTGTTGGGTTGGATTCTAGCAGCAACATTTCATATCAACTGAAGTCTGTTAATTACGTGCGCCGGGACACCAGCCAAAAGACCATTACAATAGTCCAAAGGGAATAAAATAAAAAGTTTTAACATGGATCCTTCCATCAGCAACAGAGGATTGACAGTGGGAGGAAAATTTCATTACAGCTGAGGTATGACTCGTTTGTCAGGTGTTGAAGTAAAAGAGGATTCTCCATGAGAGAAACAAAAGAGATACCTTGAAAAGAGAGTTAAAGGAAGTTGTCTGCTGATCAGTAAATGACTTGAGTGTGTCCACTGCTGCAATGCTGGTAACGGTGAGGTCCTATAAGCATTCGTTCATTCATTCATTCAATCATTCAGAAAACAGTTTTATCACCAAGTACTTTGCCAGATGCTGTCAAATTGAAAAAGAATAATACTCCATCCGTGTCTGCAAGATAGAAGGACAAAGTGGGGAAAAGAGATATGAATAGATAATGATAAGTGATATCTTGAAGCACAGTGTTATAGAAGCACAGAGAAAGAACATGTCACTTTCCATAGAATGAAGTGTAGGGACATCTTCCTAGAGGTCAGGAAACCTGACATAATCTTGAAATACGAATAAAACTTAGCCAACTGGAGAAGTTAGTATTCATGAAATAGGAGACAGCATGGGCCAGAGGAAAGAAACTAAGGCCAGAGTTGTGATGGGAAGTGTATGCAGTTTGGTGTCGATGAAGCAGAGAGAGTTGCTGAAGGATGAGAAACAGAGAGAGGGCAGATTACGGTGAGCACTGTGTCTTCTCAAGGAGCAAGGGCTTCATTCTGGGGAGTGACACAGTAAACAGAGGATTATGGCAGCTGAATAGAGAGGGGATTATAACGTCACCAAAGTGGAGACGGGATGATCAGTGGGAAGTCTCCTATGGTAATTACGGCAAGGCATCACGAGGGAACACTGAATAAGAACATTAAGGGTAGAAAAGAGGAGACGATCTGAAAAATATCTGAAAACAAAGTGGGTACAGCCATTGACTGGATGTGAAGGCTAGTGAAAGAAGCCTCAGAAGCTTAAATGAGAAAGGGGAAGGGAGGATAATGAAAGGTAACAAGAGACTTAGCCAGGACAGAAGCTGAAAGAAACCATCATAAAGACCTGTAGGGAGTCATCCTGAGTTCCTAAGTAATCCTGGTAAACCACGCCACCTTCCTGGGCTAATATCTTATTTCTACTTGTAGTACTTGGTTTGATGTCATTTAATAACACATCCAGATCTATTATATTTGGTTTTCAGTTTTTGTTTTTTGTTTTTTTACTAGATAACATATATCTGTATGCTACACGTAGAAGTGCCTACACACATTTTGGTTGATTGAATTTGAATCTAAATGTTCTAGTACCCACTGTGCCTTGCCTTCTTTCAAATAAGATGCCAAGCTAGTTTTAGAATGCTCTGTTAGGCCCATCATTTCTTCCTCTTTTCTTTACTTTTCTATTAGTGTCTCTAACAGACTGAAGCATGACTGAAAGTTACTATCCAATCTGATCATCCTGCAGCACAATTCTGAAATGAATCAGCATTTTCATTATATAAATCTCAATTTTCCGTTCAAATGACCAGGGTATAAGGCATTACGTTTCCTGCCATTTGGAATCTCTGACTCATTCAGCGCTTACCTGTAAGTATGAGAGAGAAAAATGATAAAAATCAAAACATCATTTTGGTAGCTGTTCGGACAGATGAGACACTAACGTGGCCTTTCTATTCTAATTTTTACTAATCTGCTCTGACATATAAATTTTTTCATTCATTTAATGAGTATTTATTGAGCACTATTTTGAGGCCCTTGAATGTTTCTGTGGGGGGGAGGAGAAGAGCAAAAAATCCTGCTGTTATAAAATTTAATTCTACTATAGGGAAACGTTCAATTAAATATGTGTGTGTGTGTGTGTGTGTGTAGTGTATATGAAGAGGAGAGGATAGATGGATAGATAGATAGATAGATAGATAAATTAACAACTTGAGCAGAGTAAGGCATATTAGATGAGGGGGTTCCTGGGCTGTGGGACTTGCAATGTTAAAACCAGGAAGGTCCCAGGCAAACCAGGACAAGTTGGTCCCCAGAGTGTAGAGCGGGGACCAGTAAGCAATTTTAAAGAGGAAGCTTAGCGTAGGCCTAATTGAGAAGATGGTATCAGAGCAAAGCCTTGATGGAGGTGAGGGAGGTGGATCCGTGGTTATCTGGGGGAAAAGCATTCTAGACAGAGGAAAGGGCTGAGGAAAAGGTCCTACGATGAGGACGTGTTTGGTGTGTATGGACATAGTGAAAATATGGACCCCAGACAGCAAAATTAAAAGAGTGAAGTTTTAATCCAAAGAGCAGTCCTCAAATGCAGTATCTTCTACTTCTTAACTCTGATATTGACCTCTCCAAACTCTGAAGGGGAATACTTTCACATTATTGGAAATATAAAAACAATAAGTTTAAATAGGTAGAGAATGGATAACATTATATTTGTGCTGAATCAACAAACCAGAAGAACTTGAACCCCCAATGCATTGTGGCCGTTCTTTAATATGCTTTGAGTCATTTAGACTTTGTCAATATAAATAAGCCCAACATGAAACCAATCAATGTAATTTTTCTTCTGCATAGTTCTGCCTTTGCCTTAATAATCAAATATGAGTGTGGGAATCCTAAAACATTCCATAAGTATTTGGTACAACCGTAATAACCCCAGCCTTTCTCCATACCAAGACTAAGTCAGTATTTCACAAGAAAAACAGGAACTTGCACGTTCACATTATTTTAGTTCTTGTTGACAGCGTATCTGGATAATTCACACTGAAGAACATCTTTAGCTGAGAAGGACTTTATATGGATTCATTAAAGCTCTTGTTTCAGCAAACCATGCAATTGCATTAAATTTCATATTCATTTTGCATGCCGTGGGCAGAGTTTACCTGTTCAGCCAGAGTGAACACTTCAAATAAAACCGGATTTACAGACCCCAAGTCTTTCCCCCCTGGTCATTTTCTACTCAAGGATACATTTTGGCCTAACATGTACCACATCACAACAGAAGTCCCTTTCTTTTCATTTTTTACTACATCCTAAGCAATTTCTCCAAGGACTTCCTCAGAGTTATCTGCAGATGGGAAAGGCAATTCACAATGCAATAAAATTTATAGCTCATAAAATTATGAATAAGCCAAACGTTAAAAAAGAAAAGTTAAACTAGGTTTAAAATGATTTTTATAATATCCACCACATGAATTGACACAGAGAATGAATTGCAAATGTAAGGGAAGGCAACAACTAAATGTTCTGTGCTATCTGGGTGTTAAATGAGGACTGTCGGCACAGCACAAAGAGATTCAGGAAATAGTCACTGATTTCTCTCAGTAGAGGTGGCCAAAGTAAGGTACAAAGTAGGGTTTTTTTTTAAAGCAGATTAACTGGGTATGACTATAAGCAAAACCCCCAAAAGGAAGAATTTGGAAATTAGATGATGAAATGAAGTGAGTCAACCCAAATCATCAGTGTGGTTTTTGTTGTTGTTAAAAAGAATAAAAATGCAAAAGGAAACAAAGAATTAAACCATCCAAACTCTTTTTTTTCTCAGTAGTAGAAGTTCTTTTTAAAAAGAAATATTAGAATACTTACCAATATTCAGAATAAGCTCAGTTTTCCACTTCACTTGCCTCCTTAACATAGATACCCTTGGAGAAATTGACATTAGAATTTAGATTGAGGAAAACAGATATTATCAATATCTAATCCAGAATTGTCAAGTCCCCACAGGGTTGAGTCTTTGGTGGTCTTCTCTTCCTACCATACACACCTTTTCTGGATGACCTCATCTATGCTATTGGCTCCAATGATTATCCACACATTGATGATTCTCAGGTCACCATCATAATGGCTCATATTCTCATGTCCCAGGTCCATATTTCTATATCCGAATATCTGAATGTTTCTTGGTAACTTCAACCATATGCCCAAATTCAAGGTAAATGTACTTTTTCTTCTGTATTTTCCATCCCAGTTAAGTGTCATTCTCCCAAGTGTGTGTGGGGACCCGGGGAGGGAGGGGATGAAGTCACCTTCCATACATCCCTCTGGGGTCAGTATCCCTGGCCCACTCCATCCAACCAGCACACTTAGGCATCAATATCTAGGACATGTCTATTCGTTTATCTCTTCCTATCCATTTCCAGTATTACTTTTTCTCAGGTTCATTCGGGCCTTTTGCCTACTTTGCTCTGTATCACTGGAGATTGACCTCTGAAAACTCTGTTTCTGAAGCTCCCTTACCAATTGGATTCTACCTCAGTTTGATCAGTTGGGGGATGGGGGTTGTGCACATGTGGAAAATTGGAGGCCTGAGAAAGGTGACAGTCCAGGAATACCCAGCCACACAGGGACCCAAATACTCCATGTTTACCAGGCTGCAGGGTTTTGCTCACACTGTTTCTCTACGTAGGGTTCACTTTTTCACCTTTTCCACAAGGCAAATTCCCACTTTCTTCACAGCCAACTCAAATATCATCTGATTGTCCCCTCACCTCAGGGGAATAACTCCCTCCTCTTATACAGGTGTCTTATATGGGCATTAAGGAACATGCTCTGAGCCCTTTGAAAACACGTTCAGTACAGCACTTAATGTGCCAATGAAACTGGTCCCTCATCAAAGATACCAATACCTTGTTTATTATTAAATTACACAGGTACAGTTTATCTCTTATCTAACTTGACATTTGACTCTTCAGTTCTTCCAAAATCTCCTGGACAATCCCACCCCGGCCATCACTCCCATTTCCTTCCTACATTCCCACATAAGCAACTCTTTTTCTGACTTAAATATTGAAATCCTTCTACCTGCCTTATTCTGCCTTTGTTTTACTCTCCCCACCCTCCTTGAATGGCTTCAACCACTCTTATGGTTCCTTTTAGCCTCGGTAAATACATGACTCTTAATCTGTATCTCTGGTCCAGGTTTGTCTCCTCAGCTTCAGATATGAATATTCTGGACGTCTATTTCAGTATGTCCCTCAGGGTTCTCAAAAGCAATATATCAAAACTTAGTCCATTATCTTCTTCATCCCCCCATACTCTCCCGCTACAAAACCCTTCCACTCATCTGTGTCTCAGCAAATAGCACTGTGAAATTTCTCCATCCAGAAACCTGGGAGTCGAGATTGATTTTCCTTACCCTAGCACAGATATTTAAATCAGTCAGAAATTTTTGTAATGTTTTCCTCCTTCATGACTCACTAATCTGTACCCTGCCTTCTACCCTCATTAAAACACCCATAAATAGGCTGTCATCATTTATCACCCTGTTTACGCCTTTACTAGCCGGTTTCTATGGCTTCCTATCCATTCTTCCCATTGCTGCTGGAAAGATGCCCCTTGTGGCTCTTTAGAATATAGTTCTGACTCCATCAACCCACAGTTGGAAATTCCGATGGCTTTCTCCTGAGTTCAGCATAAAATCTAAGCTCTGTATCATGACAAAAGACCCTCCACAATTTTGCCCCATCTCACTCATCTCTCACCCCTCCTTCTCTTCACACTGTGCCCTCGTACTATCAAAATATCTGCAGTTCTCAGACTCTCAATTTGGTTTCACACTGGACTGCTGTGGCCCACTCCACCCTCTTCCCAGAATGTACTTCCCTTCCTTCTTGACCTGGATCACCCTTTGCACCTTGAGATTTCACTGAGGCATTACCTCTTCCAGAAAGTCTCTTCTGTACAGTCTCCTTCAGGTGCACTTCACCTGTTATCCCATGATGCCCTGTGCATATTTCTACAAAAATAACTGTCACTGTTTCCTAATTGTATTTTTATTTGGTCTCTACCATCAGACTATGAATTCCTTGAAGGCCAAATCTCTGCCTTTTTCTCTGGCCACCCCCTACTTATTACAGCTTTCTAGCACACAACAGATATAAAATAAATATTTTTTGAATGAAGGAAGTAATCTTATCATAGCTATATGTATATGTATAAAGCATATCTAAAATACATAATATACTTACTGTAGGAAATTGAAAATTAAAGATGACTTTATTCACCTTTGACTCCCTAACATCCTAGCAGAGTGCCTGACACACAACATGTGCCTAATAAGTGTTGAATTTTTATTGGTCCTAAATGGCCTAGATGGATTGATTTTGGTGCCTCAGTTCATTGGAAAATCATGCCAACTCTCTGCTCTCTTTTCCTATGCACACTACTGAGTAGGTTAGCTGTCAGTCTGTCATTTGAGGACGTATATTGGGCAAAGCACTGTGAAAAGCTTAAAAGGTTTGGTCTTTGTTCTCTTGAGATTTTTACAATCTAAACACATACATAGATGCATATATAAGCTTAATAACCGAGTCCATCACATGGACAAGATAGACAGGATCTTACTAGCCCCATAAAATACTTCACCACAGCCCCTGTGCTCCATGGATTCAGAGATAACATCGTTCCCATTTGTATATGCTGCTTTGCAATTCAAAAACTTTCTAAAATCCAATATCAAGAGCTAGGAAAAGAGTCAGAAAAAGACATCTCACTCTATGAGATAACTCGCTCTAATTTCCTCATTAGTGAAAACGACATCATCATAAAGAATATCTGCCAACAATCTGATATAAAAATGTACATGCATCATGAAAAATAATTGCTGTTCAATTACTACTGAATTATAAAGCCGTCATACAGGTGCAATAATGCAAGAGCTTTGAAAGTATGAAAAACTGCTTAGCTTAGGTAATTACATGTGTTCGAATAAAGTCCCCAGAATAAAATTTGCAGAGTTTGAAGAAACAATGAAATCAGAATCAAAGTGCCATTTATAATTATATATTTTTAAATTTTCTGGTTTTTCTCCTGCATAAATTTTGAAAGGACAGGGATAATTTTTTAATTCTTGGGTCCAGGGAGTGAGAGAGAGATAAGTAGCTCTTCCTTTGCTTTTTACCTTCCCACCTCTCAAATTGGATCCACAGGGACAGTACTACCAAGATAGAAATCTAGCCATAACCATGGTAATTGCATCTTTTATAATAGTTAAATCTTACTTATGCCCTGTGCAGAGTTTACATATATGAAAAGTAAAATTTATAGAAAGGCAATTCTATTACTACTGTGAAAAAGATATATTTCTTATAAATTTCCAGGGTCTTTAGCAAGGGAAATTAGAATCAGAAAACTAGAAAGCGCCTTAAATATCATGTAATCCAAAGCCATTGGTCACCATATAAGGAAACTGAGGTCCTGAGAAGTTAAGTTTATTGTACAAATGTGTGTAGTTAATAGGAGAACTGGGTCTAAAAGCATTTCTACAATATTATGGACTTGATTAAGCATAAACTTAACAGGTCCAGGTCAATTTCTAATTTTCAAGCTACTCAACCCTCAGAGCTCTACGACAGATTTTTTACCCAACTACAATGCTATAGAAATAAAATTGGACAGGCAACAAAGGGGCATGAATTTTAGTGCAGGACAGGCTGTTAATTAGTTAAGTTAGCTTAGACAAATCACTTCACCTCTCAGACCTTCAGTTGTAAAACACTGTAAAACAAGGAGCTTGGCCAAAATGCCCTCTTCCAGATTTAAAATTGTATAATTTTGACATTAGGTGCTAGTTGATCTAAAATGATGAATTTTAAAAATTAGAGGCCACCAATCCTACCCCTGTACCCACATCTCCAATCCTCCTTCACCCTATGGTAAGATGCCTTCCTTAAGCAAGCCATCATTCTTTCAAAACACATCTGTAAGTTTATGACCAAGCTCATATTCTAAGGGAATGATTGGTTTAAAAGTGGGTGCTTTAACATTCATCAACATTTTAAGTTTTCAAGGCCAGTACTATAGAGGTTAATGATTTCCTTCTATGTATCTTCCCTAAAATTGGTGCAGGCAAAACCCAAAACTGAGGTGAATGACAAGAAATTAGTTTTACCGTCATGCTGATTAACATAGTATGTGATTCATCTGCTTACTTTTTTCTTTTAGTGAAGATATAATCTAGTGTTAAAAATAACAGCCAAATTGTTTAGTTTACTCCACGAAATAAAAAAAGAAGTGATTCAAAACATTAAAATTAAAATCAAAATACATGGATGGACCTAGAGACTGTCATACAGAGTGAAGTAAGTCAGAAAGAGAAAAACAAATATCGTATGTTAACGCATATATGTAGAATCTTAAAAAATGGTATAGATGATCTTATTTGCAAAGCAGGAATAGAGACACAGATGTAGAGAACAAATGTATGGATACCAAGGAGGAAAGCAGGGGGGTGGGATAAATTGGGAGATGGGGACTGACATATATACACTATTGATACTATGTATAAAATAGATAACTAATGAGAACTTACTGTAAAGCACAAGGAACTCTATTTAATGCTCTGTGGTGACCTAAATGGGAAGGAAATCCAAAAAAGAGGAGATATATGTATATGTATAGTTGATTCACATATCTGTACAGTAGAAACTAACACAGCATTGTAAAACAACTATACTCCAATAAAATTTTTTAAAAATAAAATAAAAGGATATGGAGCGAGTGGAACAAATACAAAAATAAAATAACATAAAGGCCATTCAGCTATTTAAAAAAATCAAAATAGATTACTGTTTTGTGATTAATTTCAAAACAACTAAAACAAATCCATTTTGCTACCTTAATAAAAACTTTAAGCTTTTCTGAAGGTTATTGTTCTGGGGTATGTTTAGCAGAGACTTTGGTCTTCTATAGTCTTCTCTAGGTGCTTTTCAAAGGTATTACATAGCGCCCCATAATTATCATGAAATCCACATGGTATTCAGTGGAGGCGATTAAATAGTAACGTTCTAAGATGCTTTTGCCTTGGAATGTTTAATATCGTTACAGAAAGTGTCATTGGGGTTATGTTTCACTTCCACTCAAAGCAGGAAGTAACTCTTCCCACGTACACTCAAACGGTATTTGATTCACCTCTTTCATCACCGATTGGATATTCCACAGGTGCCTCAAATTCAATATGTCAAATGGTAAAGATGACCTGACCCCAGCTCTGTTCCTTAGTGTTGAATAGCACCTCTATCCACTGCAATGTCTATTCTAGGTCCTACTCATCATCCTTGATACTCTTACTTCCTCGTACCACACATCCAATTAGTCCTAAAGACTCTGCCTCCAATTTTCTAGCAAATCCTAGCATTTATTTTTTCCATTCATTCTTGCCTACATTACTACACTAGTACTTTGGGTAGTGGTGGTAGTAAAAGAAGTAGCTAGGAATTACTGAGTCTTGTCAATACCTCTTAACTTGTGCCCAAACTTCTGATCATGAGTGGGAAAAAATGATTTGGTATGAAAGACTTTAGTCCTTTATACCCTGCTTTATTGTAGAAATTTGTTCTATTTGACAGGTCCAACATATAAAAGAGGAATGACTTCAGGACTCAGTTAAATTTCCATCTTATAAAGCCATTTATGATCTAGGTTTTTTCTTATCTCTTTAGCTTCCTCACTCTTTTCTCCCACACCCCTGGAGCTCCCCAACCCAGGCCTTTTGAATCTGCTTCTGCCTTGAACCATTAAAAACAACTTCTTTTGGTCCTTAAAGGGTAAAGTGCTCTATATTATGGAGAGCATGTCCTCTGTTAGGAAGAAGCCTCACCTTATACATTTTCCCAAGGCTGAATTCTGTCCCTCTAAGGGATCCAAGCATGTGTATTGCTTCCATGGAAATCTTTCTGTAGACTTTCTGAGGTTGGGAAACAGGCACTGTTATAAGTTCTGCTGCACTTTCTTCTTCCTCCACCATAGCATGTAACTCACTGTACTGTAGTTCTTGCTTAATTGTTGCTTAATTGTTGCTATTTCTCATTATGTGGTAAGCCCCATCCAGCCAAGGTTGCTATTTTGTCATCATGGGCTCCCCAGGGCCTGGCTGCTACTAGGTGCTCAATAAATACTGTTAGTAGCCAGATAGGGTCCACTTGGTGCATAACAATGCTGTTGTTTCCTTCACAATATTCCTGAGAACATCTAATCCTAAACTAATCTTTCATTTATTCACTCAAGAAGTCAATTAGTCATTTATTCATTCAAAATGTTTTCATATATAGGCATCAAGTGGCTTCTACCCAAGTAGTAGAGTCAAGATCCTGGTAGCAGATTTAAAAAAAAAAAAACTAAAACTAACTGACCAACACTTCTTGTAGAACTCTGTGCGAGTGAATGTTATTTGTGTCTGAGTATATCACAGCCACTCTCAGCCACTAGACACAAACTGAAATAACATTCCAGGCACTGTTCTAGTCAGTGGGGTATAAAGATAAACGTGAAACCGCCCCTACTCTCAACACATGGTCAGTGAAGAAAATGTAAACTAATTGGAAACTACGTATTAAGAGAGATGTACACAATGTCTTAAGAACACAGAGAAGACTATCTTTGAGAATCGAAAGAACTTTGAAAATTTTGTTTTTATTGAAGTATAGTTGATTCACAATGTTGTGTCAGTTGCTGGTATAGAGCAAACTGATTCAGTTATACACACAAATATTCTTTTTCATATTCTTTTCCATTATGGTTTATTACAGGATATTGAATGTAGTTCCCTGTGCTATACAGTAGGACTTTGTTGTTTATCTATTTTATATATAGTAGTTTGTGTCTGTTAATCCCAAACTCCTAATTTATCCCTCCCCCTTTTCCCTTTGGTAACCATAAATTTGTTTTCTATGTCTATGAGTCTGTTTCTGTTTTGTAAATAAATTCATTTGAATCATATTTTAGATTCCACATGTGAGTGATATCATATGGTATTTGTCTTTCTCTTTCTGACTTAACTTCACTTAGTATGATAATCTCTAGGTCCATCCATGTTGCTGCAAATGGCATTATTACATTCTTTTTTATGGCTGAGTAGTATTCCATTGTATATATATACCACATCTTTATTCATTTGTCTGTCAATGGACATTTAGTTTACTTCCATATCTTGGCTACTGTAAACAGTGCTGTTATGAACATTGGGGTGCATGTATCTTTTCGTATTAGAATTTTGTCTGGATATGTATTTTGTCTGCCCAGGAGTGGGATTGCTGGATCATATGGTAGTTCTATTTTTAGTTTTTTAAGAAACCTCCATACTGTTCTCCACAGTGGCTGCACTAATTTACATTCCCACCAGCAGTGTAGGAGGGTTCCCTTTTCTCCACACCCTCTCCAGCATTTGTTATTTGTCAACATTTTAATGATGGTCAGAGAATCAAAAGAACTTTTACTGAGAGCGTGATACTTATGCTGGGGTTTAAAAAATGAAGAGGTTCCCTGTGTGAATGGAAAATGAAAGTATTCCAGGCATAAGAAATAGCATGTGAAAAAGCATGAAGAGATAAAAGAGCACGCCATAGTTGTGCAACTGTGAGTATGTGATCCAGCTCCGTGGCAGAACTGCAAGGGGAGATTCTTGTTACAAGCCAGGAACTTGATCATAAAGGGCTCTATGCGCCAGCAAAGAATTTGTAGTGTGATTCCACAGTCTAAAGGAGTTGTTCTCAAACCTTAAGCAGAAGATCAAATTGATCAAATTCAGATTAAAAAAAATCTCCGGGGCCTTTATGGAGATTTAAATACAGGAGTGTTTTCCAATATCTTGGAATTGGAAATGATTTTAGGTGATATGTGGATTGAGCATTAAATAACATGGAATCCTGTGAAAAGTGGTTGCTTATGCATTATCTTCCAATATTTTTTATCACATAAAAGAAAAAGCATCTTATGACTGTAGGCTCTGGAGTCAGGTCACATAGGTTCAAGTCCCTGCTCTCCTATATATTAATTATCTAGAATAAGTTATTTACATTCTGTACCTTAGTTTCCATTACTATAATAGAGGTTTCATAAAAATAGTATTTACCGCCTAAGACGGTTTCAAAGATAAGTGAATGAATGCTTAGAACAGAGCATGACCCAAAAAGCACTTAATAAATGTTAACTGTTATTTTAAATTAGCATTATAATATTTATTTTTACCTTCTATTTATGGCAAGTGATTCTATTTATGGCAAGTGATTCCATTTATGGTAATCATTTTAAATTTCCTTGTTAAATAGGCTTACTTTATTTTTGAAAGTAAATCATTTTAAATGACTATTAAGTAATTAGTATCAATATGGCAAAACTCAGGACAGTCAGAGGGGCAAGAGAGTACACAAATTGATGACAGTGATGTACAAATGACTGAGGTTTGACGTAGAAGGAGGCAATGTTGGAGCAGTGGTGCAAGGAGAAAGGTTAAGAGCTCAAGCTAAGATAAAGCAGAAATGGTGAAGGAAAAAGATGGATTTGTGAAATATTTAACAGGTTGGATTGACAGCACTCCCTGCCCACAAAGTCGAGGATAGTTCCTGGCACATGGTAGGTACTCAATAAAAACTTTCTGGACAAAGGTAGATATAATAGATAAGGAAGAAATAAAGAGTCAAAGACATAGTCTAGTTTGAATATTTGAGTCATGAACTAGAAAGTAGAGCAAGAGACGAAGGATCTGGAAAGAAGATAATGAGTTAAGCTTAGGATGTGATGAGTTTGCCTTTTCAGTAGAAATCCAAGTGGAGAGGTCCACCCATTTACCAGGAACCCAGGAGAGATGTCTCAGTTAAACATACAGAACTGAGAGCTATCAATTCCCTATTCTTAAGTTTGTCTTTCTCTTTCGTGCTTGATCAAAGCAGGAAGAAAAATAGGGGCACTATGGGTGGTGTCTGTAGAAGTCAGGATTCTCCAGAGAAACAGAACCAATAGGCAGTGCAAATATATAGTAAGAGTTTCATTTTAAGGAATTGGCTCACATGATTATGGAGATTTGTTGAGTCTAAAATCTGATCGAGGGGGCTGGCAGGCTGGAGACTCAGAAAAGATTTAGAGTTCGAGTTCATAGGTAGTCTGCTGGAAAATCTGGAAGAGCCAATGCTGCAGGTGAAGTTCAAAGGCAATCTGCTAGAGAATTCTTCTTCTTCTGGGGGAATTAGCCTTTTGCTCTACTCAGGTCTTCAGTTGATTGGATGAAGCAAGATGCTTTACTCAAAGTTACTGATTGAAATGTATTAATAAATGGCATCCAAAAACATCTTCACACAAACATCCAGAATAACGTTTGACCAAATATCTGGGTAGAAGTGGCTCAGCCAAGTTGACACAGAAGATTAACTATTACAATGTACATGCGATAACTCATTCCCACCTTACTTACTTTATATAAATACACCTTCTATGTAGAATTCAATGCAACAGCAAGATTCATAATTATCATTGCACAGTAGAGGAAAAACCCCTTAGGAGTGCAGTGGCCTTCATTCTTAGTTATCCTCAGAGAAAGGAGAATGATGGTACATTTTCTAAGTTCTTGGGACTGTATGAGCTATGATCTGTTGGGGGGGGCAGAAGTAAACCTCCTTCACACTTGACAGAA
The DNA here is from genome assembly GCF_009873245.2 of Balaenoptera musculus. Lineage (NCBI taxonomy): Eukaryota > Metazoa > Chordata > Mammalia > Artiodactyla > Balaenopteridae > Balaenoptera > Balaenoptera musculus. Next base: position 13,443,598 of record NC_045794.1, on the reverse strand, counting down.
GGATCTAGGTATAGATATTATACAACTGCCGGAGCCTCTTTATAATAGAGGAGTAGGGGTTAACACAGAGAATGTCTTTTTCCCAAAACGAATCCATAGCCCAATGTGTACATTTCCAGTTCCACTTTACAACCTGACGATGAAGCACAAATTGCCCTCCAACAAGTCTTTGATGCACAGTTTTTAATAGTTAAATTATAGTAAGACCAATCCCCATGTTCTTGACATTGTTTTCAAATAAGCTACGAAACCTCATAGTCAATGGAATTAAATGGAATCGATAGGCCTAAAAGAAAAAATATCTTCCACTGACCGTTGTGCATACCATTTACGGAGAATTATTGAGCTAGAAAAATCTTCCCTTAAAAACACTTATTAAGGGACTTCCCTGGTGGTGCAATGGTTAAGAATCCGCCTGCCAATGCAGGCACACGGATTTGAGCCCTTGTCCAGGATCCCACATGCCGCAGAGCAACTAAGCCCGTGCACCACAACTAATGAGCCTGCGCTCTAGAGCCCACGAGCCACAACTACTGAAGCCTGTGTCCCTAGAGCCCGTGCTCCACCACAAGAGAAGCCACCGCAATGAGAAGCCCACGCACTGCAACGAAGAGTAGCCCCCGCTCGCCGCAACTAGAGAGAAAGCCTATGCACAGCAACGAAGACCCAATGCAGCCTAAATAAATAAATAAATAAATTTATTTGAAAAAAATTGTCTAAAAAAAAAAACACTTATTAAGTGTTTAGAGGGCCTATGAAAAGTTATCCGGTAAGTACACATAAAATTTGAAAGTATTACAGCAACACGCTGTAAAATCATTTTGGAAGACACTACAGTTTTCTCAAAATTCATAATCAACTTGGAGATATTTTATAGAAATGCTTTTTAATCCTGCATTGTTAAAAGTAGCCTTCTTAAAAGCAGGGCTTACATTTCTGGTATGATCCCAATGCAACCCTTATGGGATCGGATGCATTCAGGTTCTGGGTGCTCAGTAAAAATCACGGGTAGTCATTAGGTCATCAAATAAGCTTCTGACTAATTTTTTTCTAATAAATAAGATACATATTTCAATATCTACAAGTAAGGTCAACATTATTACCCCACATGTTGACATGACTTCTGTCTTTCCAATGAAAAATTCTAGTGATAAGTGTAGTTTTTACATTCCAAAAATAATACAGGCTTTTTACTTTTAAAAAATGCCTGAAATTTGCATTGTAATTTGACATTATATATCAAGATGCCTAAAAACTTTCCCACACTTTAACCCAGTAATATTGTTTCTGAAAAACTAGCCTAAAGATATAATCTGGGAATGGGAAGCTTTAAGCACAAATATTCATTAAAGTATTGCTGATAAAGTTGTCTTTTCTTTTAAATGTGGTTTCATGGTCCAAAGTTAAAGAAAGACGGACTTATAACTAATCTGAGACAAATGTAACTAACCCAAAATGGAGGAATAGTTAAGTGAGCCATGTATCTATCTATTAATGCAACCATAAAAATTCATGTTTACAAAAAGTTCACAATGGCATGTTAAAGTGCTTATAACATTACTTACAAAAGGGGTAGAAAACATATTATACAGTAATTTTATACAATTATACAATTTAAATATTTAAAGCCTACTAATAAAAAGTAGCCATGAGAGGACATCAAAAGAAATGCTTCAAAAACATTCACTGTTTGTTTTTTTTTTTCTATTTTTAGACATTTTCCAAATTGTATCTAATGTGCATACCTGTTTCTATAATGGAGGGAAAATGTCACTTTATTAAGGGTGGCACGGAGGGGGAGGGGCAGAGAACAAGCCCGAGGGTGTTGGGGGTAGGATAGGGTTGCCTAAAGCTAAAGTATGCCTAAGTTCCCACTTAAGGGCTCAAGTGTGTTGATAAAGATGGTATGCAATATATCCTGCCAAGTGTTACTCTCAAGTGAAGTTGGAACTTGTCCTTTAAGCTCATTCTGAGCTTGGTATTGAGAAATACCAATAAGAAAGAGGTGCTTTGCTATCGTTTCAACACTACTCAGCAAATACTGTTGCTGTCCCTGAATAACCACCCTCACACGACAGGTCTCCACCACGTGTGTCATGTTCTTGGGCAAGGATGCACAGAGGAGCCAAGGATTCAAACACAATCATCATCAGGCCCCAGGAAGAGGCGGTGCTACCCTGCTTGGGAAATCACACTGCAGGAGACCTTCGTCAGATACTGGCTAAATATATCAACCAGTGTCTGGGGACCAACTTTCCCTTCCATTTGCAGCAAATAAAAACAAAGTATCACTGACGACTCTTTGTAAGTCACAGAAACCTAATAGGGCTAAGTTAAACCAAAATTGATTGGAAATTGAGTCCTTTATAGAAGGAAAAACTAATCATGTCTCCTTAAAGGATAAGGACCATGGCGGCACTGAGTTCTCCATCAGGGCCACGTGGACAATCCCTTTTTGGTAAGGCCATCTGACTCAGCTTCTACCATGTCTAATCTTGTCATTCCACTTATGATTAAAATTCCTGTGGAAAAACAGCAAAAGTACTATCTTAGACCATGTGCTGATCCCCTTTGCCAGTAGAAAGTCCCACCAGGGTCTCAAGTATAGACGGATGTCATTCCCCAAAGGTAGGATGACTACAGGTTGGGGTTTGCCCTAGACGATCCCAGTGTGTATCTGTTTTTTAGGAATAACTGTAAGTAGCATCACTTTCACTCACAAACGTGTCCAAGTTTGGATAATAAATTGCATGATCACTCTATACAAAGGAAAAACAGGGCATTGTTACCAAAGGGGGGAGAAGTGATGCTGAGTGGATGAAAATAGCCGCCATTACAATGAGACTCTTAGAAGAGGTCAACACAAAGTGTTTTGCACCCAATCTCTCAGGTTAAAGATAAGAATCAGAGTCAAAAGCTTTTATCAGTCTTTTGCTTTTGACTCCAACATGAAAATAACATTCTTGTACTCAACCCCTATGTTTTGAATTATTATGACTTTGACCCAATAATTCCATTCCCTTGTCTTCCTATGTCCTTGCTGCTAAACCCCTAACTGTTAAAATGTTCCCTTTTACGGCTGCTTTTTAAGCTTAATTCGTGCTCTTCTGCTTTCCGAAACAGAATGTTAACATCCATTCACCAGCTGAAGGGTCAGGGTGATACCAGATCCGATATTCCCCAAAGCATGTGTAGGATAGTTGCTGTACCCCTGTTGCTGACTAATAATGAGTCAAATAGTGCCTTTGGTTCTGATTTCCTCCGAGAGGCTGTTCTACAAGCCTGGGGTCAACTTAAAGGAAGACGGGTTTTGTTTAATATTTTCTTTTTTCATTAGTGCACTTAAATTACTTTCTTGCAAACTCTGCTTGTTACCTAAATGTACTAGCACTTTTGTTACCTAATTAGCTTTCTTATCAGAATTCCAACCAAAAATAACAAGAAATGTAATAATGATAAGATATCCTGCCCCCTCAAAACAGATTTCCTTTTGCGCTTTATCTCTTGGTACCGTTCTGGCTTGTTTAATTAAAGTATCAGAAATTATTAGACTCAAATTATTTCTTGATCTAGTGCTCAAATTCTCCTGAAAAACTGCTTCTTCTGCCTCTGTATTTAAACTTTATCAGTGTGAGGCAGATGAGTTTCCACACGTATGCAACTGGATTCATGTAATTCAATATAATTTTGGAGAAAGAGCCTAATTTAGCCTCTAAGTAATTAGACGAACAAATCAGATTTGGCTACACTGAGCTACCATGGTTTAAATACTCATGTCTTTTCTCTTTTGTGCTCTTGGATCATCAAAATGAACATTAATGTGCAAAAAAACCATATGAAATTTAGCATGGAGTTGTGAAATTCAAAGCAAAGATCTTATTTTTTTCATTAGAGGAGTGGGAGCAAAAATCACCAAGTTCAAACCACTAGCATAAGTAGTCTTCAAGGAGGGTAGTCATGTCTGTTACAGGCTTTAAAAACACCGATGAGAAAGTACCCTTAAATCACAGCATTGAGAAGGAGAAAACCATAAGACATATTGGTTATTTGTCTTCATCACACTCTGTGAAAAAAATTCAAGTTGGAATCTGTTTGCTTCTGGTGGAGCTGTGTGAGAGGTCCACTTTCTTTGAAGTCGTCTGCAATATGATCCCCTTTTGCACGGTCGAGCTTGGCTATCACAATTACCAGGCAGCCATTTTGAACTTGTGTTTTATTGGAACGTCGATCCTTACCCCGGTGTCTGCAGGATGGCTTGCTGATGCATGTCTAGGAAGAAACAAACTGGTACAGGTTTGCTTATTTCTGCATTTTCTAGGTAAGTGTCCACTTCTGACTGGATTGTTTTACAACTTATTTTAGTGGATTTTTATTAGAACGTTTGATTTATGCTGTACCCACTTTGTTTTTAGCATAAGATGTAATAAATGAGCTAAGAATGTTGTTTCAATTTAGTTTATTCTCTGTATTATTTGATGGAGACTACTAAGTGTGTGTGTGTGTGTTAGAGGAGGCTTTGATACTTTTATCATTGCACTGATCATATTTTATAATAATTATCTCTTTAAATGTCTGTTTTCTGTACTCTGAAGAATGCCCTCCTTTCCCCCCTTCCTACCACAAGCCAAAATTTGTGACAAATTCTATGTGAAATATGAAGTTCATTTGCTTCACAACTAAAGTGAAATGTGCTAAAAAGTTGTTTTGAAGTTCATGTAGAATAATTGAGAAACGTTTTCATCAAAAGGTGGTCTTTTAATTAGTCATATAATAATTAAGATTGCACTTGAAGACATGATTTCCATATTATGAAGTATGGCTACATGCTAAAAAATGAATGGATTTAACTCTACACTGTGCTTCTTTACATAACAAAAAATAAATAGATCTACAAAAGTTTGGGAGTGACGTGATTGCAAGCAATGTTGGGGAAATATCAAATTTGTTTGATATGGCATAGAGATCAAGTTGATGAACAGTCTAGAAATTTAGGCTGGAAAGTTCAGGTTGCTCTTCTAGACAAGAAGGAGTTACTGAAGATATTATGAACACATTTGTGAAATGCTTCAATAAACAGGATTGACAATCACAGTGAGAGGTTAGAGAGAGGACAGAAAATCTCAGGATGTTGGTCTAGGTGATGGAGAAGTGTCAATCCAGGAAAGAACGTAAAACCATAAAAACTTGTCAACTATGTGAGGGCACAAATATGATGGAAGGACAGAAATTAACTCCAAGTTCTGAGCTGAGGAACTTAGGTAGGCAGTTCATCAAAACTGACCAGTGCAGCAGAAATGCAGTTTTGGGGGACAGGGGAGGTGAATGAGGAAGTGATGGGTATCAGGTACTCAACCTACACACAATTCCAATCAGATGGTAAAGTACCATTCACTGAATCAATCAGAGCGTGATTCAAACTTGTAAACTTCTTCATTGTTTCAGTTCCATGAAATAAAAACTAAGTCACTGCATGGCAAATATTTGTTCACCATTCCATAAGTGTTTCTCATTGACTACTCTGTGCTAGACGTTGTTCCAGGATCTGTAACGCAACAGAGAAGAAAGCAGTCTCTTTTCTTATGAAGTTGACTTTCTGATGTGGGGAGAGAGAAAATCGAGTAATAAATAGCTATTATGTTGGGTGGTAATGTGTGATGATGAAAAAATAGCTGGGGAAGGGGACAGGATAGGCTAGAGAGTGACAAGGTGGCTCTTCTGTGTCAGGGAATGTTTTCTGATGAGGAGATGTTTAAGCGTGATTTACTCTTCTTCACTTGGTAACAGGCCATGCCAGTAGCATTAGGTAACTTCTTGTTTAACATGGTGATTTCCATCAGTCTAAATTCCTGTGTAAGTCATCAGACTAGGACTGAAGTCCCAACTTAGAATTTGGCAAAGAAAAGGCAAGTCGATTCCACGACCATTCAGTTTCCTACTCAAAGTTGTTTCCTGGTGTCCCCCACTCATGGCTGTCATAAAATTCCAACCAGTCACTAAGTATCAGAGGTTCTATCAAAAAGGTGTCTTCGGTCTGTATGGCTACAACCTTAGCTCAAAAATGCAGCCTTCATCTTCTTGACCATTACAATGGCCTGCTTACTGGCTGTCAGTCATCAGTGTGACCCCAATGCTGTTTCTACCAAAAACACTGACTTCCTAAAAGAATAAATCTATACATTGGCTCTATTATCTAAAATGTAAAAGCCAATTTAGTTTATAAGAACCTTTAGAACCTGTCCCAAATTTACCTCTCCAGACTTCTGTCTCAGTACACGACCCCAATCAGGCAGAACTTCTCCTTGCGGGCTTCCCTACTTTTCTAATGTTACATCTGCTCTTTTCTCTGCCTGAAATTGTCATCTTCCTTTATCTTTCCATCCCATATCCAAGACATGAAAACTCCTGGCCCTTCCTTCAAGATTCATGTAGTGTTCGTTGCTAGGTCCTCCGTGCTCAGCCCCACTCTGATCATACCCAAGTGATTGCATTTGCCCCATTATAATTGTCTACCTGCATGTGTGCCTTCTCCGATGGATGCATTAGCTCCTGATGGGAGGAACCACCAGACCCCCACCACCTAGCAAGGGATATGACACATCATGGTGCTTTATACAGAGCTACCTAGTACAGGTGTGCGGACCGTGCACTGCACAATAGCACACATCAACAAGGAATCTTTTTATCTTATATGTCAATGACTTGTATTTTTATTACATCAATTTTACAGCAGATAGAAATAAAGTTTTGACCTATTGCAATCAGTGTATTATGACGTTTTTCAAAAGATGGAAGTAAAGTGCCTTTCAAATTTACACAAAGGTACCACTAAAAGAATTTGTCTTTAAATAGATGGCTGCTGCAAGAAGCAGTTCTTCTGTCCATCCTCTTGGGATAACCCTTAGCCTAGCCAGGCCTCACGTGACACTTCCAGAGATAAAGACTGAGTGGCAGAGAGAGAGAGAGAGAAGTTACCTGCACATCTGGCTCACCTTAACAGGAAACATTTCAAACTCAGTAAAGGGCCCACCCTCATGGCAAATCAATCTGTTACCAAACAACTATTAAGGGCATGCATTCTTCACATTGCAAAAGCCACTGTATGGGAGATGGAAACATTAGACCCAATTTTTGCCTTTAATACCCTTATAGTCTAATTGAGAAAACTAACCACATAAAATGACTATATAAAAATTTATACCAAAAAGTGTGAATGCCAAGTTAATAAAACAGAGGTGAAAACTAACATGAAGAAGCCTTTTTTTCCCTAATCAAATTGATCCAAAAAAAAAAGTGGTGATTTGATCATGTGATAACAGGAATTTCAAGAAGAGGGAGATCACAACCGGTTTACTCCATAACATTGGGTAAGTCACTTAGCCTCAACAAACCTGTTTCTTTTTCTTTTTCTTTTTTTTTGAAAAATCAGAATTAAAAAAAAATCTATCCTCTGACATCACAAAGTTTTTCCAAGGTCAAACAATGTAGTATGCAAAAATGTTTTGCAAACTATAAATAGCTTCGCAAAAGTATGGAATTGAGTGGTAATTATTAGACAAGGAAAGTCTTCAAGTTTGGTCCCTGCAAGATGGAAGTGAGAAGGCGGCTCAACCTTCTTTTTGTTGGTTTGTTTTTGTTTTTGATTGAAGTCTAGTTGATTTCCAATGTCATGATAGTTTCAGGTGTACAGCAAAGTGATTTCAACCTTCCTTTGTCACTCTCTCCTCCCTCCTTCCCACTGGCACTGCATTACTCACCTCACACCCGTCCCCAGCCTTCTCACCTATGTGTGTGGCAAAGGAGGCTCCACGCCAGTGCAGGAGAAATGAGAGAAATAAAAGGGATTTAAAAGGAAAAAACGAAGTAGAAAAGGAAAAGAGAGGCTATGTTCTCCTCTAACTACAATAACGTTTTTCTTAAAACGTTTTCTTTAACAGGCTTCCGAGATGTCTGAGATCATCGCAGTTTCTCTCACTCTGTTGATTAAGAACAAATAACCCTTGTGAACGGTGGTTTTTCTCTGGGGGTGGGACTGCAAACATCTTTAGTGTCTCACATCAGGTATTTCTGAATTGTTTTAACTTCGTTAAAATGGACACGATTTGCTTGTACGTTCTCTGGGAGACAGTTCAAGTCTGAGGGGAAAAAAAACTAGGACTTTGGATTCATTAAAAACATGTATTGAGGGCTTCCCTGGTGGCACAGTGGTTTACATCCTGCCTGCTAGGGCAGGGAACATGGGTTCGAGCCCTGGTCTGGGAGGATCCCACATGCCGCGGAGCAACTGGGCCCGTGAGCCACAAGTACTGAGCCTGCGCGTCTGGAGCCTGTGCTCCGCAACAAGAGAGGCCGCGATAGTGAGAGGCCCGCGCACCGCGATGAAGAGTGGCCCCCGCTCACCGCAGCTAGAGAAAGCCCTCGCACAGAAACGAAGACCCAACACAGCCAAAAATAAATAAATTAAAAAAAAAAAAAACATATATTGAGGGAAATAGTTACATTTAGGAAAATCGTATTACCTCCAGAATTGCCATGACTAATATTTTAATAAGACAATTGCATAACGAGGCTACGTTCAGAGGAAAAACCTTATTTCTGATGTGGTTTGGTGAGTCAGTGGTCTATACATATTTATTCCTTTTTTTTTCTCTCTATCTATAGGCTCTGCTTTGTTATCTGTCGCTGCTTTTCCCTTGGAGGGTTTCTACATTGGCACTCACCATATGATTAACAACATACCAAAAAAGGAACAGACCAGGCTGTTTCACGTAGCACTGGTGGCCATCTGCCTCGGCACAGGAGGAATAAGGGCCATCGTCTGTCCACTGGGTGCTTACAGCCTTCAGGAGTGTGGATCCCAGAAACAAATGTCCTTTTTTAACTGGTAAGTAACGCTGGCTAGGAGAGAAAACAGGCATTCTCAGGAACAGACATTCCTCCCGCTTTGGGCATTTCTCATTGTTTGCTCTCTGGTCCCGTTTTGATGATGGTTGTTCAGCCTTTGTCATTGATTGGGCTGGGTGACAATGGGACAATACCTTTGACAATGATTCAGCCAGTAGTCTGGGAGCCTATGAGTCAGGTATAGACCAACACAGTTTACCAGCACCTTCTTGAAACACACTGATGACTTTATCCTCCAAGTAAACAAGTGAGATGGCATGTCGTATTGAATAGAATGTGGCTTTGGAGCCGAACAGGCCTTGGTGGAAATCTCAATTCTACTTCACACAGTTGCCTGACCTTGGTCAAGTCATTTCTTCTTTATGAATTTAACCATTTCTGAAGGGTTATAATAATACCTCTTCCTGGGTTTTATTAGAGGTAATAATATGTGTATTACTGGCAGAGAATGTGGCACATAGTGGTAACCAATAAGCAGTAGATATTATTAGTTATGTCTACATTGTAATAGACTAACACGGCCGAGATTATAAATTCAGAGAGAAGATGAAAAGGATGGAAGAAGTATTTTACAATTCGTTAAAACATCAACCAGCATCTCTATTTCACATCCACTTCACCCCCAGCACCTGAAAGAATTTGTATTCCATGGAAATCAAACTACATTTCTATACATCTTTGTCTCTCTTAGTGAGTTCTTATACAGTTTTATGTGTTTTCAAGGAATCAATTTTTATTATCGAATGCAAATTCAAGGAAAAATTGAGATTTTGATCTTAAGATAGAGTATTTCAGCATTTAGTAGAGAATCCTGTTGTTGTTATTGGCATTCACCAGTTGACGTCAAATATATTGGAGATATATTGTCTTTTGCTTCCTCTTCTCTGTGAAATGGGATAGCATCATTTTTCTAAAATATTCTGCCATTCCATCAATGTTAGCAATGGATAAAAGCAATGCACAGACAGCATCAGACAAAATGTTTAAAGAAAATTCATATTAAAAGCATTAAATGAAAAAAAATTAGAATAAATATTATCTAGGTACATAGAGCTATCTAAGACAGTTCCTTTTTCTTTCCGTCTTTCTTTCTTTTCTTCTTCCTTTTTTTCCCTTCTTTGTTTCCTTCTTCCCCCCATCCCCCGATTATATTAATATTACAAAGCACTCAGGCCTATTTTGGATTAAGTCCAAACGTCAGAGAATAATGCAGTTTTACCAAAGGTGGAAGGGACTTTTTACTTCCTTACAGCAAATTCTGCCTCCTTGACCTGCCCAAAGGAGAAAGAAAAATCCTTCTTTTTTATTCTATTCGGAGGTTTTAATCCTTAATTAGCAACATCATTTTGATTAAATAAGACTCTGGAGGATTAAGACTAAAGAGCAATCAGTTGTTCTGAAAGATAGCTCTGGAGAATTTATTGTACTGTGGTCTTAGTCATTCAGAGTCGTGTTTAATCAAAGTGACATTTCTCAGTGTTGATTACAAAGGAGACATTATATGAATGAAATATTTCCTTGGGGAAACGGAGGGGACACCCAATGGGTTTGTGCTTTAGGACATTGGAAAGGCGGGGATGAGGAATGGGGTGAAAATGAATTCCTGTAGCCAGGCCAAATTTAGGATGAACACATTTCGATTTGCTTACTTATAATTTCCTGATTTCATTAAAATCTCTGATAAAGGAATCATGCAATATTTTTTAAAGTTAAGCACCGAGAAATGTGTATAAAGAACCAGGGTGTTATTCTTTAATGTGATAAGAGACTGTAGAAATAATAAGCTCCTTGAAGGCTGAATATGGTTGGTTTTGTTCTCAGTTCAAATACTAAACTTTTATGAAGAGCTGCTTGTTGCACTTTATAGAAATGACTGTTCATTCTATTCTTGTACATATCACAGGGGTTGGTGGCAAGATGGACAGAGCCCCTGCTGGGCAGCCAGATAGCTGGCAGGATCCTGGCTCTGTCACTTAGGAGTCTTACGGTTTTCGGCAAGTTCCTTCACCTCTCAAAGCACAGAATGGGGATACCTTGGAGGGCTGTTGTGGAGTTTTTACACAAAGTACCCTAGCACATTATAGGCATTCAAATCAGGGTAACTATGACTGTTATTATTAAATGACGAATAAGTCATCAGCTAAAATCATTGTCCAACTTCTGGGAAAGAGGAAGGCCATTTAGGAGAAGGCCATCTTTAAAATGAGCAGCCCATTGATTTATAATCTATTTCTCCAAGTCAAAAATGCCTCTAGAAATTACAAGCTTGGTTAATATAATGAATTTCAGCAGTGTCTTTAAAAAAGCAACACAGCACTTGAAGCTATAACCACTTGAAGGCTGCCTCCAGTTCTGTTTTCAGCACAGATGTCAGATGTTCATAGTTACGGGACCCTTAATGAGATGTGTCATTGCATCTCTACCACCTAAAGCTTCCCAATGATCATGTGAAACAGTATAGACTGGCAGTCTAAAGCACTGAAAGCACCACTTCCGAGTAGAGCTGCCAAATGTAGGTGAGAAAACCCCTCCCAGCCAACATCACCATCTGGTACTGGATCTTCCTCAACTATGTACCTAACTGAAAGAATAAAGCTAAGCTCCCTGAAATCAAGAGGCATAATAATCTGCCAACATCTCTTTGTGCCATCATCCAGATCGGAACCTGGCTCTTTCAGCATTTTCCAAAATCTGATGTGTACAATAAGAGTTACCATACTGGAGATCATCTAGGTAAATACACCTGTGCAGAATCTTTTCTGGAAACAAAATGAATGGTGAATAATTAAGTCTGTTCATGATCATAATTTTAAATCCTACCACAATTAACCTTAAATCTTGCTTCCTCATGTCTCTACTTTTTTCACCTGATAATTTGCATCCCATCTGCATATCATAGTCTGTCGCTAACCAGTTACCAGAGTGAATTATACATGATTTAAAGGCTCAAATAGTAGATTGGTAAATTTCTTGAAAAAGTCTAGAGATTGACTTATTCCATCCCAGAAATTTTGATTATCTGGTACTCAGTTTGACTCTACATAATATCTGTTTCATACTAAAGTGTTCTGATTTTAAAATACTTACTCAAATTTAATATCTTTTATCTTGGGAAAACACTAGAAGTAAAAAAATTATTATCCCACAGCCTTTTTTCCAAAGCTGTTTTAATATTTACTTGAGTGTTGTTTGAGAGCAGTGATTCTCAATCCTAGATGTCCAAGAAAGCCACCTGAGGACCCTTAAAAAATACTGATGCCTGGGCCCTACCACCAGAAGTTCTGATTATGTTGATTTGACGTGGGCACCAGAGACTAGGATTTTTTTTTTAAGCTGCCTAAGTAGTCAGGTTTGAGAACCACTGCTCTCAAGCAGCATTGCATGATTTTAAGAATCACTTGAGGGCTTTGTTATAAAACGTTTCCCATGCCCTACCCCCAACCTCCTAGATCAGAATTTCCTGGGAGCATAGCTGCGGAACAAACGTGCATTTTTAGCAAGTGCTTCAGAATTTTGAAAACAGTTCCAGAGACATAAGGAAAGTGGATTCCAAACGTGGTCTAGAAATATTCTTGAAAAGAAATGGAGCTAAACATTGAGGGAAGCACCTATTTCGTACCAGGATGCTTCAGAAATTTTTGATGATTCCTCACAATTTTTTGCCACACTTAGAAATCTACCTGTTTGAGAAATTCTACCTAATCCTTGAGAAGAGAAACAAAATATGAATTTACATAATTCTGCCATAGTAAAATCATAATTTCAGCTAACAAAATCAAAACAGTTCATGGAATAGTCTTATTAGTACTCATTAATACAGGCATATCTTGTTTTATTGCTTTGCTTTATTGTGCTTCACAGTGATAAAATTTTTTAATTTTATAAATTTATAAATTTTTATAAATTTTAAATTTTGTAAAATTTACAGAAAGTTTGTGGCAACTCCGTGTCCAGCAAGTCTATCAGCGCCATTTTTCCAACAGCATTTGCTCACTTCGTGTCTCTGTGAAGCATTTGGTAATTCTCACACTATGCAAACTTCATTATTATTATATTTATCATGGTGATTTGTGATCAGTGATCTTTGATGTTACTACCACCGTGCGCTGAAGGCTCAGATGATGGTTAGCATTTTTTGCAATAAAGTATTTTTAATTAAGACATGCACGTTATCTTTTTAGACATAATGCTATTGCACATTTAGTACATTACAATAGAGTGTAAACATAACTTTTATATATACTGGGAAACCAAAAACTTTGTGCAACCTGTTATATCTCGGTGGTCTAGAACCGGACCCGTAGTATCTCTGAGGTATGCTTGCGCTCAGAATATCCTCTAAGTTTCATACTGAGGAATAGCTTGTAAGTAGCTTTCTAAAAAATCACTAGACCTTCCAAAATTCTATTTTCATGGGCTCTAGCCCAGTTTAACAAATGCTACCCATTCACCCCAATTACAACAGGCACCTCCTTCATTATCTTGGCCAGAATTGTAAACTTTCAGAAAATACACTCAGAATACCTCTCCACCATATAACCATGTAAACTAAAATGTATTGAGGAAAGAAAAAAATATATTTCTTACATTTCCTACTGATCCTGCAGCCTGCTGCTTTTTCTTAAGCCCTGCTTGGTCGCTTTTAAGCTTGGTAGGTGCATCAGCAGGGACTTATTTTTATCAATAAACACACAGTGGTTCAAAGATCTTAAACTCAGGAAATGAGAAAATGATACACATTGTTAAAAAAACAAAATTCAACGGCAGAAATTTGAAGACCTAATGGGCTTTATTAAGCGATTCATGAACTGGTCAGCATCCCATCCAGCAACTACAAGGGTGATCTGAGGGGTTGTACAAAATGGAAGGTTTTTATAGGAAGAAGGGTAGGGCAAGGGAGCTATTCGCAAAAGAAAAGGAAGCATTATTTTTAGGCCAGGGTATCTTCTTTTTAGGGAGGTGGGGTGGGGAGGGAATGGCAAGGGTTTTACCACGTAGATTGCCTCTTCTTCTGGGGGATGGAGAGGGCCCACATGACAGATGACCTCATTGATGCTGACCAGAAAATTCCAGACTGGTTGATTAAGATTACATTTCTGGAGAAGCTCGAAACTGCAATTAAGTCCTGTATCTAAGTCTAGGTTTGGTATCATGGACTTTAGCACAAGTGACGCCATTTGGGGCCTGTGGTTTTCTCTTCAACAACATAAACAACTGTTAAAATTGGGATTTGGCAGAAGACAGGGGAACAAAGACAGAAAGGGAACGAGAGCAAGTTAAAAGAGTGAGAGAGGCAGGGAGGGCAGGAGAAAGAGAGTGAAGCATTCCCCCCCAATTTCTTAATTAAAAATAAACCTTTTACTTTAATCGTGCTGTCGATTCACCAAAATCAATGATCTTCCTTTATTAAGCCATCTTTTCTTTAATAGCATTGTTAGAAAATATTTATAGATAAAAAGTAGGAAAAAATGATATAAATGAACTGATTTACAAAACGGAAACAGACTCACAGATTTCGAAAATAAACTTATGGTTGCCAAAGTGGAAATGTGGAGGGAGGGATAAATTAGGAGCTTGGGATTAACATACACACACTACTATATAAAAAACCATCAACAAGGGCCTACTGTATAGCACAGGGAACTCTACTCAATACTCTGTAATAACCTATATGGGAAAAGACTCTCAAAAAGAATGAGTATAAGCACATGTATAACTGAATCACTATGCTGTACACCTGAAACTAACGCAATCATTATACTCCAATAAGATTTTTTTTAAAATGTAGGAAATGCAAAATTTCGTTCTGGTCCTTCTTTCTCCAAATTCATGTCAGCTAGAATATTCTTTGAAGTACTTCAGTGGGCCAGTGGTTATGCTAAAAGAAGCAATGATTGACAACAGCCATCCACCATGAAATCAGCGCCCCAGTGTTTCATTGACTCTTCTAAACAGTTCAATTTTAGCCCATTGAAGAACCACAAATCCCCTGCTGAATTATCTCAATATTGTTCGAGGCAGAATAAAATATTCTGTCTGAACTCTTAAAATTGTCCATTAAGGCTATGAAGACCCAGAAGTTTTTCTTCCCTCTTCAATACCTTCTCAAGTAGGTTGGAAAGCCCATTTCAAACTATTTCTCTTATAATCACTTAAAATAAGTCTGAGGCATGTCAAAATTGGTCAGTCTAAGAAGTGACAGAATATTTGAGTGACTATAAAAACTATTACTAAATAAATTAAGGTGAATGTTTAAAATAAATAATCTCAAAAGGTTTTCTGAATTTTGCAGCAATAGGGGTTTTACCCCCTTATTTGTATTCAACACCATAGAATCATGAAGACCAAAAAAAAAAAAAAAAATTACCACTTATATATACCCCCAATTATTTGCAGTTCCCAGTCTGTATTTAGAAGTAGACTAAAGAAACATATTTTTACTGCTGCTTTCAATTTTCCTTAATCACTGGTATTTGTTTTGCTTTAGTGCTTTGCTCTCTGACTTTCTGTGTGAGAGTTGCTTTATATATTCAACTTGCTGGTGAGCTATGAGATGAAAGGAGTCTTAATGGTGAGTTTGAAGACTGTGGATTTTTATTTCTTTTATTTTTTTACAGTTGATACTTATACAGTTTCACCCTTAATTATCTATGGCTTGTCCTGTCCATGGATCAACAAAGATTATATAAAACATGATTGTACTAGGTCATTCTTTCAGAAAATTACGCAATCAAATAGGTTGGGTGGCATTTGTTAAAACACATTTAGTACTTTATGTGAAATCTCTCCCGATACAGAGATATTCAGCACTATAATTCTTTGGTTTATAACTATATTTCACAAGATGTAAGTCTTGGAAGAATTGTAATTTTCCTTGACCCTCTTTAGAGCAATTCCGTTTACATCCCCCTGTGGTGTACTGAAGAGTCACACAGTGTCCTCTTGGATTTTTTTCTCAGCAATACTTAGCATTTGAAAAAAGGGTTTCTTAAAGATGGAAAGGACCATAACATTGCTCTGCAGTTCCAGCCTCTCTTGGTTGTTACAGCCACAGTTCAAGTGTGCAGCTTGCAACTGCACGAAGGGATGACCTGAGGCTGAGCCTAGGGACTCTACCCCATTGTCCTAGAAAATTCTAACTTTGTACCCACCCCCCGCACTGTGATAAATAAATTGCTATCAGTGGATTACAGTCAATCAGTTTGCTCAGCATGGCCATGTTTGACATTTGATTACTCTTCTAGGTCAGTTATGGAGAGTGGATGTTCATGATTTTGAAAGGGGTGATCATTTATTGGGTGCATACATATTCAAAACTTAAATTGCACATTTTAAGCACATGCAGTTTATTGTATCTCACTTATATCTCAATAAAATTGTTTTAAAAAACAAGAGGAAAAGCAACAGTAATAAAGATAGTATGGTTTTGGCATAAGGATAGATTAGTAGAACAGAATGGAAATTCAGAAAAAAGAACCACGTTTATAACGTCAATTGATTTTCAACAAAGGTGCCAAAAAATTCAATGGGGAAAGGATCATCTTTTCAATAAATTGTGCTAGAATAACTGGATATCAAATAGAAAAAGTTACTCATGACACCTGACTAAAAAATTAATTCAAAGCCGATCATTGACCTAACATAGAGATCTAAAGGCATAAAACTGCTTTTTAAAAAAGGAGAAAATACTTGTTACCTACATTTAGGAAGTATTCTTTACATAGGACACAAGAAGCATGAACCAATTAAAAACACTGATGAAATTTATTAAAATTAAAAACAGTTGCTGTTATCAAAAGATTTAACTAAGAAAATGACGAGGCAAACCACAGATTGGGAGAAAACATTTGTAGAACATATATCTGACAAAAGACATGCAGCCTGAATATATAAAGAACTTTTACAAATCAATAATAGGAAGATAAACTACCCAGTTGAAAAATCATAGTGGGATTCCAGGACAGGCCATGACAGTAGCCCCATTCCTTCCAGGTCCTCCTTTTTTTACATCTAAAAAACCCTGGACATAACACAACAAACAAACATAGGAAGATTCTGAAAGGTGGAAAGAAGACAGACTCTAGCTAGAGATCTTGGAACTTGAGAGAGGAGAGCAATGAGTTTTCTGGGTTTTCTTTTTGCCAACAGTGGAGAAGCCTGGAACTGTCCACAGGGATGGTGGGGAGAGGGCAGCTCCAAGAAAAGACTGCTGCCCTCAGGTAAAGTACCAGGGAAAGGGTAGCCTAACATAAAATATCTTTTTGATAATACCTGCCCTATTTCAGGCAAACACTGTGGAAAAACTGCCCCACCCTCCTACTCTGGCTCCATAGTTTCAGCAGGAAAGAGGAATCTAATGTACGTACACACACACACACACACACACACACACACACACACACACACACACACACAAAGCAGGCAGGGACACTCTGATTCCCCAGCTTGAGTGGTATGTTGGTGGGACCAAGTAAGGAACTGGTCTTCAATCCTCTGCCCAGCAGAAGCAGGTCGTGCACCAATCCACCCTCCTGGGTAATGTCAGCTGAGCACAGCAGGGAGCCAAACCCCGCCATAAATCAGCAAGTGGAATTAGTAGAGTCAGGAGGCTGGTCTTCAATTAACAATCTAATTCCACATCCACAGTTCCTCTCTCTCTTTCCCCACACTTTGCAGTACTCTCCTGAGGAATGAAGGAAGCAATCCTGGTTAAAATTCAACTCTTTACTTGTTCTATTACTGTACTCACAGAGCCAAACAGGTCTGGAGGAAAATGTAAAATCATGCTATGCTCGCACTAAATACATGGCCAACCTCAAGTGAACCCTTACCATCACCCTTCAGGTGTACAGTATGCAATCATTCTCTCTCCTCCTCCTTCA
The DNA here is from genome assembly GCF_009873245.2 of Balaenoptera musculus. Lineage (NCBI taxonomy): Eukaryota > Metazoa > Chordata > Mammalia > Artiodactyla > Balaenopteridae > Balaenoptera > Balaenoptera musculus. The sequence goes on along the minus strand of NC_045794.1, from coordinate 13,425,815 downwards.
AATGACTGTTTCTAACCTTTTCCTTTCTTCTCAAACCTTCAATATCCCCTTCTCATAGCCAGTCTTACCTGTTCACTCTGCTTCTTTTACTTAAAGGAAGAAAGAAAGAAAAAGAGAGAGAGAGAGAGAAAGAAAGAAAGAAAGAAAGAAAGAAAGAAAGAAAGAAAGAAAGAAAGAAAGAAAGAAAGAAAGGAAGAAAGGAAGGAAGAAAGAAAGGAGAGTGGGAGGGAGGGAGGGAGAGAGGGAGGGAGGGAGGGAGGGAGACGTATGGGAAATGCTATAGGATGACCCCCAGTGGGTCACACTCTTGGCAGATCCATGTCCCCGAGTATGGGAACAACCTGTGACCTGACTCTACTGAATAGAACATGGCAAAGATGATAGGATATATCACCCCCTCCTTATGTTATATGGCAAAGGTTAAGGGATTTTGCAATGTAATTAAGTTCTCCAATCAGTTGCTTTTGAGTTAATCAAAGGGGAGATTATCCTGGTATCCTGGGTGGGCCTCATCTAATTAGGTAAGCCCTTCATATTTTAGTGATAATATAAGTGTTCTAATGTAGATCTATTAGTGTTTGCACAACTGAAACATTGACCAAAACTCATAAAACCATATTTTAAAAATTTTTATTTGTTTTTAATTTTTATTTTACATTGGAGCATAGTTGATTAACAGTGTTGTGTTAGTTTCAGGTGTACAGCAAAGTGATTCAGTTATACATATATATGTATCTATTCTTTTTCAAATTCTTTTCCCATTTAGGTTATCACAGAATATTGAGCAGAGTTCCCTGTGCTATGCAGGAGGTCCTTGTTGGTTATCTATTTTAAATATAGTAGTCCATAAAACCATATTCTTAAATGGGTAAATTTTATTATATTCAATATTACTTCGATAATTTTTTAAGCTAATGTTAATGAAATGGAGTAGGACCCTTTGGTCCTTGCTCCCTATGTCCTCAGCCTGCCCTTTGTCTGTGGAAAAACTTTAGCCAAAGATGAATTTAATCAGGGAAGTAAGAAAATGCAGAAGCAAAGAAAATCAGTCAAACAGGACAAAACAATAATCGTTTAGTCACTAAGCAAAGTCAAGGACCTTTAGTTCCTTCTCAAGGGCTGTAGATAATATTCTGAGCCACATCCTGTGAGCTGTCTTGTAGATATTGAAACCCCGCACCAGGTGGAAGAAGTTAACTACATGATGACCAGACTGTAGCCGTGACATAAGCTGCCACAATTCCAAGAATTGGCCTCAAGGAAATGGGAACAAACTGACCCCAGAACTGAAGATTAACTGTACTTAACACAATCAAGATGATGCTCGTCAGACCACCATATGACCAATTTCAAGATGACTGTCAGAACTAACTGTACTGTTTCTACACGTAGTCCCCTCCCTCCGCCAATAAGAGCTCTTGCCCACTGGTTGTCAGTGGAGGGGAGTAAGCCTTTGGACGGGAGTCCGCCCTCTCCTGCCCCAGTTGCAGGCATCCAAAATAAAGCAAACTTTCCTTTTCACCAAACTTGCCTCTTTATTGGCTTTGGAGCGGTGAGCAGCCAGACCCCACTTTCAGTAGCTGTAAGACACCCCCTTTGCAATGGGATTCCAGCAGCAGAATTTAGACCCAATGAAAGGTTGAGCGGTAGAGATTATTTCCCCAGAACTTGCAAACCGTACTACTGGTACTTAGGTACTTAGGTACTACTTAGGTACTTATTTTTAATATTGTTTATTAGGAGGAGACACTGGAAGTTTTATTCAAATGACACTAATTTCTTTGGTTTTACCCATGCCATGGTCTAGGTATAACCTGAGTATTCCTGAGTTTTCCCATACTTTGAAAAGTGGAATAAATAAGTTTCAATTCTTTAACCGTGTAATCTTTTCTAGGTTCATTAGGCATAGTCAATGAGGTATTATTTATGGCTTCTCTAGAGTCACAACAGAGTTGACTTGTTGCTGTATAGACCATATGATTTGCAAAGCCTAAAATATTTATTATCAGACGCTTTACAGAAAAGTTTGTCAACTTCTGCTTTAGAGAAAAGAGAACACATTCTTCCTACAGCTGTTCTAAATAGAAAGGAAACATAGATAATGAAACTGATAAGACATAGCTGACGTGTATGCGCTAATTAAGAAAGCTAAAAACAGAAATGTAGATGGCCAACAGGCATATGAAAAGATGCTCAACATCGCTAATCATCAAGGAAATGCAAATCAAAACCACAATGAGATATCACCTCACACCTGTCAGAATGGCTATCATCAAACAGAACACAAATAAATGTTGGTGAGGGTGTGGAGAAAAGGGAACCCCTGTGCACTGCAGGTGGGAATGTAAATTGGTGCAGCCACTGTGGAAAACAGTATGGAGGTTTCTCAAAAAACTAAAAATAGAACTACCATATGACCCGGCAATCCCACTCCTGAGTATATATCTGAAAAAAAAAAAACACCCCACTAATTTGAAAAGATTCATGTACCCCAATATTCATAGCAGCATTATTTACAGTTGCCAAGATATGGAAACAACCTAAGTGTCCATCAACAGAGGAATGAATAAAGGAGATGTGACACACACACACACACACACACACACACACACACACACACACACACAATGGAATACTACACAGCCATAAAAAAGAATGAAACTTTGCCATTTGCAGCAACATGGATGGACTTGGAGGGTATTTTGTCAAGTGAAATAAGTCAGATACAGGAACACAAATACTGTATGATATCACTTATATGTAGAATCTAAAAATTACAACAAACTAATGAATATGACAAAAAAGAAGCAGACTCACAGATATAGAGAACAAACTAGTACTTGTGGGGTTGGGGGAATATAGGGGTAGGGGAGTGGGAGGTATAAACTACTGAGTGTAAGATAGGCTCAAGGATGAGTTGTACAACATGGGGAACATAGCCAATATTTTGTAATAACTATAAATGGAGAGTAACCTTTAAAAATTGTATAAAAATTTTTTAAATGAAATTTAAAAAAAGAAAGCTGATAAACAACATTTGCAAAATCTAGTTCAGCTAACATGCTGCTAAGTTGTAGCTTATATTTATTAAAATCATTAAAATTAGCAATTGTTATACTAAGTAACTCAATGGTAATTTTATTTTTGTTTTGGTACCCCAGGTTTTATTGGATCATGAGCGTAAATGCAACTGTTGTCTTTCTGGGACTGTCTTATATCCAGCACTCGGCGGCCTGGGCCCTGGTCTTACTTACTCCTTTTATGTCTACACTTACGGCTCTGATAACCCTTCATATGATGCACTATAACCTGATTTATCAGCCAGAAAAATGTAAGCAAATCACACTTTACATTGATTTTTTTGGTTCTTATGGTTTTTTCAACACATCTTCTTCCTCTCGGATTCCCTATAACTTCTCTTTCAACTCAGAGAATTTGTAGAGTCTGTCAGTTATTATACTTGAGAGCAACAGATTCTTCAAGAATATCAATAATCTCTATCTTCTTTGATCAAATTGTTCCATGTTTGGGCAGTGAGGTCCTCTTCATGCTGGCCCTGAGTCCTTCAGACAAGCCTGTGTTGTCTTTGAATGTTTCCTTGCTTTCTGGTATGCCAAGATATTCTATGGTCATCATTCTCTTCCCTGAACTTTGAATCATCTCTTTCTTAAAGAACTGTTTCCTTTTCTTGTATATATACTGGTACTTAGAGACCACAGTCTTGGTGATGGAGATGCTCATCGCTACTTAGTCCATCACGGTTTCTCGGTCTTTTCAATGCACAGACCTAGAAAATGTCCTTTTTTTTTCTCTAAGATAACATACATTTTGGACTATACGAATACCCTAATCAAAACTGGAACTACAGGATTTTTACTTAACCTTATCAAACTCAAGTTTTTTTCTACTTCTTCCCATGCCAAAATCCCAGTTCACAATGATTATTGACAGTCTCAAAATTCTTCTTACAGTTTTTTTCTTTATGTTATAATCCCTGGGAATGTACACTAAGATGATTATGTTTTAAAGTCACTTGGTATAGTTCCTCTCTGTTTGGTTATGCCACTAACATTAAATACAATTAAGCTCATTTGTTCCATTTGTGAGGTTAGGTTTTTTTTTAGTTGTTGATAGAGTGTAATATGATTCTTATTTTGTGCTAAGCACTTTACATCCTGTATCTCATTTAATACCATATCAACAATAGGAAATAGTGTTAAAATTCACTTTTTGCATGTAAAGATTTAGACAATAGTTACTAAAATCTGGACCCAGACCATTCCTAATAAATTGGGAAAAAGCACAGAATCTTAGTAGCTCTGAACCCACAAGTCTCCTATCCAAAGTATTTCTATATTATATTATACTCAGTCTAGCCCACTCAAAGCTAAATGTGAAAACTGTCAAATAACTCATATAAACCTGTCATAGGCATATATTGTTTAACATCCAGCACTGATCCCCCTTAAATCATAGTAACAATACTTCCTATATCTTTGAAGGACCCACAGGTCTTTGGAGACCTTATTGAGCTACACTGTGAAGCCTTGCATGTTGGACTTTTCAATTACATATCTGCATAAATCAGGTTTTTCCTTCTTCCAGTTTTAGTGAGATATAATTGGCATACAGCACTATATAAATTTAAAGTGTACAACATAATGATTTGACTTCCATATGTTATGAAGTGATCACCACAATTTTAGTGATGATACATCACCTCATATAGATACAAAATACAAGAAAAAAATTTAAAAATTTTTTCCTTGTGATAAGAACTCTTAGGATTGACTCTCTTAACAACTTTCATCTATAACATACAGTTGTGTTCATTATATTAATCATGTTGTACATTACATCCCTTGTACTTAGTTATCTTATAACTGGAAGTTTATACCCTTTGACCATTTTTGTCACCATACAAAGATATTACATTGTTATTGATTACATTGTCCATACTGTATATTTCATCCCTGTGACTCATTTATTTTGTAACTGGAAGTTTATACCTCTTAATTTCCTTCATCTATTTCATTCATCCTTTAAAAATCCTGAGGTATTTTTAAAATTTGAAAATTTTAAATACCTGGAAGCATTTTTAAAATTTAATTTTGTTTTAAATCATAAATAATTTCATGGATCTAAAATTCATGTACAAACAAGGTCTACTTATATTCCTATATCCCCTCTATTCCTTTAGGTGTCCATTTGCATATTTTTAAAGAATCATCCTTCCATTTTTTAAATAAAGGAAAATACTAAAATTGTATATATGTGTATGTATCTCTATGTATATGTATGTATTTCCCCCCTTCTCCTATAACAGTAGCATTTTATTCACACTTTTCTCACCTGCTTTTTTCATTTAATATAACCTAGGAATTGCTTCATAACTGTATATAACAATATTCCTCATTGTATAGAGAAAGTATAGACTTTTTTCTAGCTGGATAGTACTCCATTGTTTATTTTACCAGTCTTATATTGATGGATGTTTGGTTCGTTTCTTTACTTCTGCCACATTAAATAGGTTCTAAAGAATAGCTTGGTGCATACCTCTCTTAGCATTTTTTCCCCAGCAGATCTTTAGGATAGATTCCTACAAATTGGATTACTAAATCAAAAAGTAAATCCACAGATAATTTTGCTATATATCACCAAATTCCCTTCTATAGTAGTTGTACCATATTGTATTTCCACCAAAAATGTATGACAATGACTATTTCCCTACAGTCTCTCCAATTTTTTTCAATTTCTAGATTTCTATACACTGAAGATATTCTTTGTTTACGATAAAAGTTGCGAATATTATTCCCCATTTGTCATATATCTTTTAATTTTGCTTCTTGTGTTGTTATCCATGCACAACACTTATTGTTTGTTTATTCGTTTTGTCTTTTGTGTGGTTTTTGTTTGTAATCAAATTTATCAGTCTTCTCCGTTATTGCTTCTAGATTTTGATTCATGGTGAAAAAGTTTTCCTCATTCCCAGATTATAAAGGAATTCATTCATATTTTCTTTTGGTATATATATTTACCTTTACATCTGTGACCCATTTGGAAATTATATTAGAATAAGTTTTATGAGTGAACTCAATTTTATCTTTTTCCCATATGACTGTCACATTATCCAACCTCACTTATTACAAAGTTTCTATTTTCCCCACTAATTTGAGATGCCACCTTCCTCGTATATTGCCACTTGCATATCTAGAGTTTCTGTTCTGTTCCTTTGGTTAGTCAGTCTACCTATATTCATATTCATCTATCTTGTTTAACTCTGACCTTTATTTCTAAATAACACATTTTACTTTTAGTAGTACTTTGACTGCTACCACTGTTTCTACCACTTACCTCTACAACTACCACTAATAGCAATGCAATAAATTATATTTTTAAAAATTCACTGTTGTTACTTCATTTCTCCACATACCAGTGAGGTAGGCAAGAAGGGCCCCATATTTCCTTTTACAGACTAGACTCCATGTCCTATGCCTCTGCTCCTGTACCAGCCTGAGCTATCTTTAGCATTTCACCTACCATGTTGTGTTGAAATGATCTATTTCTGAATATAGTTACAAATTCCTGTGTTGTGTACATACTTGGAATATGGTAAATTCTCAGTGTTTGTTATTGTTAAACTGAGTACAGAAAATGAGACATACTTGAATTAAATGACTTGCCCAAGATGTCACAGGCAGTGGCTGAAGTGGAACCAGAACCCAGGCCTACCTTTTCTCAGGCTAGAGCTCGTTTTATTACACCACATAGTGAAGCAGTGAAACAGGGAAAACATCATCCCCAGAAGCCTCTGCCTTGTTTCTCAGAGCTTTGTGTTCTGTGGGTCACAGCTAGGCAGTACACAGCCTCCTGTACACAGCCCCCTGGCAGTCTGCGGAATGGGTTCATTATGCAAAAAGGGTCTGAGAGATCCTCTCTGTCCGCCCCAAAAAGGCAAAAAAGAGGAAAATGTAAAGGAAGTATAAACTTTTATCAAAGTTTATCAAACTTTTATCAAAGTTTTGACGTATTCTAAAGTGTGTAATTATCAAATAATTCTGATTTTTTTGTGACTAATTATGTATACATAATTTTCATATTCAAATTTTCTAAATAACTATTTGGCATCCAACCATTTGCTTCCTAATCTCCTATTTGAAAATATATTCATCTGAATAAAGAATTACAATTCTTCAAGTAATACAAATCTATCTGATCACCTCTGTTTACTGCCAGCCTACTCTAGCCCATATGTTACATATTTTAACATGTGATAAGGTAACTTTCCTTTGGACATTTACAAGAAAGAAACTGTATTCGCTGCAAGTAAAATTATAATATAAAATGTTCACCAGTGGTTTACTTTACACAATACTATATCAAATGAATATTTTGGAGTTGTTTTGCTTTGTTTTGTTTTCTATTTCCAAGTTATACGATCACCCAATTATGATGAAGTAAAACTCTGTCTTGCCTCTAGAAAAGTATATAATCCTTATTTTGGCTTCTTCCTCTCTGATGACTAAATTGGAAATTCCTCAAAGCTGTAATTCAAAGCCATAGGTGACCTTAAAGAAATGATTTTTTATATGCTACCTTTTATTTTAAGGTAACTTTTCAAATGTGGACCATGCATTCCATTATGTTTAGCTGTCAAGCATGGCCTTCATTTGCATTTCTTCCCACCGCTATAATTTTGAGAACTGGCAGGTGACCAAAGAAGAAAAAAATGTGCATCTACCATCTAGAGTGCAATGTAGGCTTTTTTTTATTATAATTAGGTAGCATAGATATTCATGATTAGATCAAGGTCAGAGGAGCAGAACATCAGAGCTAAGAACTTAAAGGTACAAAGAATAGAAAAATTGCTTTCTAAAGTTTTTTTTTTTTAAATAGTAATGGCTACAATCTTTAAGTTTTTCAATAAAGCATTTAAAATAGCTCATCTGTTTTATTTTAAAATGTGCACGCCTGGTGTGTTTGCCACGCATGTTTAAACTGGAGCTTGAAGTTTCGGTTGCATTTTCACTTCAGGTTTTTTTTCAACTTCCCATTTCTGCTCCTGATGCAGAAAACCAATTCGGGGATTATAATGACAATGGATTTTTTTCTTTTTAAGGCTGAGTCTACAAGACACACAAAATTATTTGTACAGAAGGCATGAGTTTTCTATTAAGTCTAATAGATTAATCCAGGAAGGTGGTGTGATGTTTAGATGTAGATGTTTTCACGGGGACATCCCTCCTAACACTCGGGATAACTACCTTTGGATGGGACAATGGGTGCTCCCTTTGGGTAGACAGATTACCATATAGCTCCTTTTCCTGACCGCTCTAACTTACTGGCTCCCTCTCAGTCCAGCTGATCAATTTAGGTTTATTACTTCCTCTTCTCTCTGACGTACAACCCATGTAGTTCATTGTCCACTCTTGGGTCCCTTTTCTCCTCTCACAGTCTCCTAATGGGGAGCCCTCCGATTTATTCTAGGGACCCCACTCTTCTCACCCTCTTTCATTAAGTAACCTCTAGTCCCACAGCTTCTAATGCCAACTATACACCAAACGCTCAATTTCATTTGACCTCTCTCCTCACCTTGAAACTCATATATCCGACTTCCTATTCAACATTTTGATTTTGTTATCTAGCGGTCATCTTAAATTTAACCTGACCAAAACTCAACTCTTGATTTACCCAACCGCAAACGGATTCCATTCTTGTCTTCTCCATCTTCATGTAAGTCACTGAAACCCAGTGGTTTAAGGGGAAGGAAAGTAGCATCCTCAAATCTTCTCATTTCTTCAACCTCTCCCCACATTGGAAGATCCTATTGATTCTCTAAAAACACATCCCATTCTGTTCACTTCTCTTCTTGCTGTTTTATGTCCAAGTCACCACGACTTCTTACCTGTATTCCAGCTTCCCCTCTTGTTCCTTAAAATCCATTATGCACACAACTACCAGAGTTCCAGAGTAACTTTTTAAAAATATACATCATATGTCCACTCTGCATAAAATTTCTTAATGGTTTCCCATAACATGGAGAATAAACTCCAAGCTCCTTACTTTTGGCCTGTAAAGTCTGATCCTGACCAAATCTTAGACCTCATCTCCTTCCAACATTCTACCTGAGCTACTGCCTCATTGGCCTTTCCTGTTCCTGAGCTTCTCCCCACTCATTTCTACTTCATGACATGCCTGATATATGCTTCCTCCAGGTCTTTTTGCCTATTTCCAGTCTATTCAATCCTCAGTTCAAATTTCAACTCTTTAGGTGTCCTCTATACCCTACCCACAATCAGTCTCTATCTTATTACCTCATTTTGTTTTCATCATTGAACTCACCTAGTATTTCCCTGATTGTTTAGTGTCTTCTCAGGGATCTCTAGATCTTGCTCACTACTATATTGTTAAGGCCTAGAAAAGTCCCTGACACATAGTAAGTACATAATAAATATGTTAAATGAATGAATGATTGCATTCACATTTGTTTGGCATCAATTATGCACACTTGGAGGGCTAAAATTTTAGACCTCATTTAGACCTAATCACTTCTTGTTCTTAACCATTTTGTTTTTGTTGCTTCATATCACCATATCAGATACAATTTTACTTGTTTAAATAAATTAATTTTTCAAAGTGTGTATTCAAGGCAGTGCTACTCAAATCTTGGTCCATGGGGTAGTGCTGTTTGTTACTGGTGTGCAACATAGGAAATAAAGACACTGAGAGAAAACATGTAGAAATATTATGGAAAGTTACATCATATGTCTGTTGAATCTAATAATCAAAAGATCAGGTTTTATATTTTGTATCTTTGTTTTTATTTTATTTTTTAGGTATTCTATTTTATCATATTTCACAAATGTATTGACCATGATAGTTGAAAAATTTTTTTTAAAAACTTATCTTTTAACACAGCTAGTTTCAGAAGCGCTAATCCGAACTACCTTTCTTTAGAAATAATATGATAGTGGTATTTAACTACTTAATAAGACTGGAGGTATCAATTTATCATGCATAAAAGCAGATCCAAATTTACCTTGTGACAAATAGTGATTTGTTTATACGGAAAAGAACTAGTGAGCTTAAAACATATTACATTCAATAAAGTCCTGAATTTAAAACATAGGAAGGAAATTGGGGAGAATGCCTCTTGAAATAACCCTTCATCCTGCAAATAGTTATCGTTTAATAATAAAGTCTATTTGAAAGCACAGAGTAAGTTGGATCAATGCCAGTAATGACCCTCCTGTCTACATGGTACTGTTTCACAAGAGTTGAGCAGAGAACAGGTTGATGAGCAACAGAGATAAGATGAGAAGAAAATGTCAGGAAGTTAAGCCTCCTAGCCCAGACCTGTTCAAATTCAGTCTCTAGACTGTTCATCAAGACATTCTCAGCTTTCATCTTACCAAAATCTTAAGTAAACTAATTGAAATAGCTGGGAATACTCTCCTAATAGAGAAGTTCTTTCTCCAGTAGTAAAGAGATGTCCCAATTACTTTCTTGTTAAGAGACGCAGACCTTGGTCACTCACAGGTGCTTCTGTTCCCTTGGCCTTCTCAGTTCCGGTCTGGCCACAGTGACTAAGAGGCAGTAGTGACTGTAGATATGAGCATATCTCCTGCCAGCAATTATCCCGACATACTTCCACTTGACCTCAACACACTTCACAGAGGCCTCTGCTGTAATCACTCTTGGTCATTACCAATTTGGGCTGGATTGGATTCAGTGACTTAGAGGTGAAAGGCTCCATATTCAATTACCAGGCTCCCAGCTTCCTCAATTAATCAAAGACTGACATAATAGGTCTATTACAACTCTTAAAGAAAAGACCAGATCAAATCACTATCATCACTCTATAACCATAAAAAGAAATATTAATAAATATCCTTTATTTAAATATAAAAACCAATACTCTGTGGCGTTTAAATGAACTTGGTTAGAAGGCATTTCACCTAGCATTTTACTATAGGAAACTTGAACATAATTAAAATGATGATCAAACTATTATCTGAGTTTCTACAGCAGCTTTCTTTGGAGAAACTCAAACATTTTAATATTTATTTTATCGTTTATCCTGCAACCATGGTTTAGTGTCTTGGTAATTTGTGAAAGGGTTTATCTGGTCAAAAGGAGTGCTATGAAAAGTTGTATCATGATGGCGCAGCTGAACTGCTAACCAAACCGGGATCTCTTATCTGTCATTGTATCAGGAAGTCCTAATGGAGTCAAAGAAAAGGTGAAATCTGAAAGATCATAAAAGAAGCAACAATGAGATTGCAAATCACTAGCAGTAAGTGATTGCAAACATCTAAAGCAATAAAATACTTCTGATGCTAAAGCAACAGCCATATAAACCCAGAGGAAACTACTGGAAAAGTCAAAAGCCAACTAATCTAATCTGAACTTTTAGTGACACTATCAACATACATAAAGTCATTTGAAGAGTTCAAAGTTTAACCTTATGTCTGAAATTCAAGGATAAAGTCAAAGCAGAGAAAATATTTCCTTTCATCTACATGTCAAAATAAGAAACCACCTTCTACCTAACAAGGAAAGTGAGGATTATTTATATGGCAATTTATATTAAAAAATAGTACCAGTTCTTTGTGTTAAGGCTGTAAATGAAACTTCAGGTTGTCTTATTCATTAATGTGTTCAAGTTAGAGGCTTCTGAGAGATTCTGAAATCTTTTACTTTGGTGCTTTATTTTGTCACCTTTCTTCCCTTTTTAATATGCTTCCACTGATCTTAGCTTTTTCATTTTTTACATCATCTGTCAGGCACCACCTTGGGCTGGTCACCAGGATGCCAGAACCCTTGTCAGAAGCTTACTCCTTTGAATTCAACCCCTTGGGTGCTAAAATCTTCTCAATCACTTTACTGCTTTTCATCCTTACAATTGTCATCTTTCTGATTGACATTTTGGAAACTTGAAGAACAGTTCCTTCACTAATATGTAATATTTCCAATTGCTTGCAGGTTGCTCCCTCCTGACAACCTTTGGGATGTTTGTTAATGCACTAAAAACATGCTGTCTGCAGCACTGCCACCTTGGCGGAGGTGTGACAAGCTGGTTAGACCATGCCAAGGAAAAAAATGGCAGCCGCTATAGTGAGCTCCATGTGGAAGACACAAAATTTTTCTTCACCCTTCTCCCTCTCTTCATTTTTCAGCTCCTCTACAGAATGTGCATTATGCAGGTGAGGAAAGGTAATTAATACTACCCCTACCAACAACCAAATGATTGCATGTTAACATAACAAGTAAACGTTTCTTTTCACCCCAACAAGCGCTTCCCATATACTTCATTAGGCTGTTATCATATAAATACATTACAGGCTCTAATTTTAAGAGCTAAGTGGGGTCAGACAGAGGCATACCTGAGGAGGACCTGGGTGTAATGTTTCCCCTATAGAACTATGAATGTCTGTCAGTAGGTGCAGACAATACTTCAGAGAATTTGTCATAAGGCCTAAGAGTAATGCACAAAAATATGAGATCTATGGATAATTACCCAACTACTTCCTTCCAAAGGTTTTGCTTTCCTCCTTGACCAAGCCTTTAAAAACTGGTACTAACAAGTAGCTAAACTGGCTGATTTGAGTACCACCCCCCACTGTACTCTTAAGTATAAATACTAATCAGCAAATGATTCTTTCCCTACCAATTCTTAGTTCCCTTGGTGAATCAGTCCCTATGCTATGAGGAAATCAGGGGGAAAATACTAAGTCCAAAGTACTCTTTATAAATATATGTGATTTTAATACAATTTTAATGTAGTAATGGTCAAAGATTCACTTACTTATGAAGAAATATAAATGATTATAAGAAATAGAAGAAATTTGGGACTCTTCATTACTAACCTCTACCTTGGAATTAGATGGCTAATGAGTGAGTTATATTCTTAAATCATAGAATAATAGAGCTGGGAAAAAACTTAGAGATTAACTTATTCAACTACTTCATTTGTTGAAGAGGAAACTGAGGCTCAGAAAAATTAAGTGATTTTGAAGGGGATAAGGAGGTCATACAGTGAATAGTAGTGAAGGAAAAGCAGAATCTACCTTCTTATTCTTAGTACAATGTTTGCTTCTCTAAACCAGGGGTCAGCAAATTATTACCTGCAGGCCAAATCAGCCCACTGCCTTTTTCATATGTCCTGCCAGGTAAGAAGGTTTTTACATTTTTCTATGGTTTAAAAAAATCAAAAGAAGAAAAATGTTTTGTAGCAAAAGACAATTATATGAAATTCAAAATTCAGTGTCTGTACCCACAGACATAGAAAACAAATTTATGACTACCAAAGGGGAAGGGGGGGTGGGGAGGATAAATTAGGAGTTTGAGATTAACATATACACACTACTATATATAAAATAGGTAACCAACAAGGACCTACTGTATAGCACAAGGAACTATACTCAATATTTTGTAATAGCTTTAAGGGAAAAGAATCTGAAAAAGAATATATATATATATATATATATATACGAATATATGAATCACTTTGCGGCACATCTGAAACTAACACAACAATGTAAATCAACTATACTTCAATTAAAAAAAAGAAAGTAGCCCGTGCACAACAACAAAGACCCAGTGCAGCCAAAAATAAACAATGTGTTATTGGAACACAACCACTCCTGTTTGTTTGTCATAGTATGTCTGCTTATGCATGAAAACAGCAGAGCTGAGTAGTTGCAACAGAATCCACACGTGGAAATATTGTCTATCTGGCCTTTTACACAAAAGTTTGCTGACCCTTGTTGTAAACAATGCATGAAACCTAGGCTCATTTAGCAGATTCAACCTCTCTCTTGACTCCACAATAGTAAATGGAACAAAAACACAAAATTATTACCTGTATACATGTCATTAATAGCATGAAAACACACTCCCTCTTGCGAGCGCACCAGAATCACAACTAACTGCTGAATAATCATCAACAGGAAGACACTGGAACTCACCAAAAAAGATACCCCACATCCAAAGACAAAGGAGAAGTCTCAGTGAGATGGTAGGAGGGGCACAATCAACAATAAAATAAAATCCCATAACCGCTGGGTGGGTGAGTCACAAACTGGAGAACACTTATACCACAGAAGTCCACCCACTGGAGTGAAGGTTCTGAGCCCCACGTCAGGCTTCCCAACCTGGGGGTCTGGCAACAGGAGGAAGAATTCCCAGAGAATCAGACTTTGAAGGCTAGTGGGATTTGATTGCAGAACTTCCACAGGACTAGAGGAAACAGAGGTTCCACTCTTGGAGGGCACACACAAAATAGTGTGTGCATCAGGACCCGGGGGAAGGAGCAGTGACCCCATAGGAGACTGAACCAGACCTACCTGCTAGTGTTGGAGGGTCTCCTGAAGAGGCGGGGGGTGGCTGTGACTCACTGAGGGGACAGGGAAACTGGCAGCAGAAGTTCTGGGAAGTACTCCTTGGCGTGAGCCCTCCCGGAATCCACCATTAGCCCCACCAAAGAAACTGTAGGCCCGAGTGCTGGGTTGCCTCAGGCCAAACAACCAACAGGGAGGGAACGCAGCCTCACCCATCAGCAGAGAAGTGGATTAAAGTTTTTCTGAGCTCTGCCCACCAGAGCAACACCCAGCTCTACCCACCACCAGTCCCTCCAATCAGGAAGCTTGCACAAGCCTCTTAGATAGCCTCATCCACCAGAGGGCAGACAGCAGAAGCAAGAAAAACTACAATCCTGCAACCTGTGGAACAAAAACCACATTCACAGAAAGATAGACAAAATGAAAAGGCAGAGGACTATGTACAAGATGAAGGAACATGATAAAACCCCAGAAAAACAACTAAATGAAGTGGAGGCAGGCAAACGTTCAGAAAAAGAATTCAGAATAGGGGCTTCCCTGGTGGCACAGTGGTTGAGAGTCTGCCTGCCGATGCAGGGGACACGGGTTTGAGCCCTGGTCTGGGAGGATCCCACATGCCATGAAGCAGCTGGGCCCGTGAGCCACAGCTGCTGAGCCTGCGCGTCTGGAGCCTGTGCTCCGCAACAGGAGAGGCCACGATGGTGAGAGGCCCACGCACCACGATGAAGGGTGGCCCCCGCTTGCTGCAACTGGAGGGAGCCCTCGCACAGAAGCGAAGACCCAACACAGCCAAAAATAAATAAATTAATTAATTAAATTAAAAAAAAAAAAAAGCAAAAAAGAATTCAGAATAATTATAGTGAAGATGATCCAGGACTTCGGAAAAAGAATGGAGGCAAAGATGGAGAAGATGCAAGAAATGTTTAACAAAGACCTAGAAGAATTAAAGAACAAACATCTAGAAGAATTAAAGAACAAACAAACAGAAATGAACAATACAATAACTGAATTGAAAAATACACTAGAAGGAATCAATAGCAGAATAACTGAGGCAGAAGAACGGATAAGTAACTTGGAAGACAGAATGGTAGAATTCACTGCTGCAGAACAGAATAAAGAAAAAAGAATGAAAAGAAATGAAGACAGCCTAAGAGACCTCTGGGACAACATTAAACGCACCAACGTTCGCATTATAGGGGTCCCAAAAGGAGAAGGGCGAGAGAAAAAACCCAAGAAAATATTTGAAGAGATTATAGTCAAAAATTTCCCTAACATGGGAAAGGAAATTGCCACCCAATTCCAGGAAGTGCAGAGAGTCCCAGGCAGGATAAACCCAAGGAGAAACACACCGAAACACATAGTAATCAAATTGACAAAAATTAAAGACAAAGAAAAATTATTAAAAGAAACAAGGGAAAAATGACAAATACAAGAGAACTCCCATAAGGTTAAGAGCTGATTCCTCAGCAGAAACTCTACAAGCCAGAAGGGTGTCACACGATATACTTAAAGTGATGAAAGGGAAGAACGTACAACCAAGATTACTCTACCCCGCAAGGATCTCATTCAGATTCCACTGAGAAATCAAAAGCTTTACAGACAAGCAAAAGCTAAGAAAATTCAGCACCACCAAACCAGCTCTACAACAAATGCTAAAGGAATGTCTCTAAATGGGAAACACAAGAGAAGAAAAGGACCTACAAAAACAAACCTAAAACAATTAAGAAAATGGTAATAAGAACATACATATCAATAATTACCTTAAATGTGAATGGATTAAGTGCTCCAACCAAAAGACACAGGTTCGCTGAACGGATACAAAAACAAGACCCATATGTATTCTGTCTACAAGAGATGCACTTTAGACCTAGGGACACATACAGACTGAAAGTGAGGGGGTGGAAAAAAATATTCCATGCAAATGGAAATCAAAAGAAAGCTGGAGTAGCTATACTCATATCAGATAAAATAGACTTTAAAATAAAGAATGTTACAAGAGGCAAGCAAGGACACTACATAATGATCAAGGGATCAATCCAAGAAGAAGATATACCAATTATAAATATATATGCACCCAACGTAGGAGCACCTCAATACATAAGGCAAATGCTAACAGCTCTAAAAGAGGAAATCCACAGTAACACAAAAATAGTGGGGGACTTTAACACCTCACTTACACCAATGGACAGATCACCCAAACAGAAAATTAATAAGGAAACACAAGCGTTAAATGACACAATAGACCAGATAGATTTAATTGATATTTATAGGACATTCCATCCAAAAACAGCAGATTACACTTTCTTCTCAAGTGCCCACAGAACATTCTCCAGGATAGATCACATCTTGGGTCACAAATCAAGCCTCGGTAAATTTAAGAAAACTGAAATCATATTAAGCATCTTTTCTGACCACAGCGCTATGAGATTAGAAATCAATTACAGGGGAAAAAACGTAAAAAATACAAAAACATGGAGGCTAAACAATGTGTTACTAAATAACCAAGAGATCACTGAAGAAATCAAAGAAGAAATCAGAAAATACCTAGAGACAAATGACAACAAAAACATGATGATCCAAAACCTATGGGATTCAGCAAAAGCAGTTCTAAGAGGGAAGTTTACAGCAATACAATCCTACCTCGAGAAACAACAAAAATCTCAAATAAACAATCTAACCTTACACTTAAAGGGACTAGAGAAAGAAAAACAAAGAAAACCCAAAGTCCATAGAAGGTAAGAAATCATAAAGATCAGAGCAGAAATAAATGAAATAGAAACGAAGAAAACAATAGCAAAGATCAATAAAACTAAAAGTTTGTTCTTTGAGAAGATAAACAAAATTGACAAACCTTTAGCCAGACTCATCAAGAAAAAGAGGGGGAGGACTCAAATCAATAAAATTAGAAATGAAAAAGAAGTTACAATGGACACCGCAGAAATATAAAGCATCATGAGAGACTACTACAAGCAACTCTGTGCTAATAAAATGGACAACCTGGAAGAAATGGACACAGTCTTAGAAAGGTATAACCTTCCAAGACTGAACCAAGAAGAAACAGAAAATATAACAGACCAATCACAAGTAATGAAGTTGAAACTGTGATTAAAAATCTTCCAACAAACAAAAGTCCAGGACCTGATGGCTTCACAGGTGAATTCTATCAAACATTTAGAGAAGAGCTAACACCCATCCTTCTCAAACTCTTCTAAAAAATTGCAGAGGAAGGAACACTCCCAAACTCATTCTATGAGGCCACCACCACCCTGATACCAAAATCAGACAAAGATACTACAAAAAAAGAAAATTACAGACCTATATCACTGATGAATATAGATGCAAAAATCCTCAACAAAATACTAGCAAACAGAATCCAACAACACATCAAAAGGATCACACACCATGATCAAGTGTGATTTATCCCAGGGATGCAAGGATTCTTCAATATACGCAAATCAATCAATGTGATACACCATATTAACAAACTGAAGAATAAAAACCATATGTTCATCTCAATAGATGTAGAAAAAGGTTTTGACAAAATTCTACACCCATTTATGATAAAGACTCTCCAGACAGTGGGCATAGAGGGAACCTACCTCAACATAATAAACATATATGACAAACCATAAAAGACAAACCCACAGCAAACATCATTCTCAATGGTGAAAAACTGAAAGCATTCCCTCTAAGATCAGGAACAAGACAAGGATGTCCACTCTTGCCACTATTATTCAACACAGTTTTGGAAGTCCTAGCCACGGCAATCAGAGAAGAAAAGGAAATAAAAGGAATACAAATTGGAAAAGAAGAAGTAAAACTGTCACTGTTTGCAGATGACATGATACTATACGTAGATAAGCCTAAAGACGCCAGCAGAAAATTACTAGAGGTAATCAATGAATTTGGTAAAGTAGCAGGATACAAAATTAATGCACAGAAATCTCTTGCATTCCTATACACTAACAATGAAAGATCAGAAAGAGAAATAAAGGAAACAATCCCATTCACCATTGCAACAAAAAGAATAAAATACCTAGGAATAAACATACCTAAGGATGTAAAATACCTGTACTCAGAAAAACTGTAAGACACTGATGAAAGAAATCAAAGATGACACAAACAGATGGAGAGATATACCATGTTCTTGGATTGGAAGACTCAATATTGTGAAAATGACTATACTACCCAAAGCAATCTACAGATTCAGTGCAATCCCTAGCAAATTACCAGTGACATTTTTTACAGAACTAGAACAAACAATCTTAAAATTTGTATGGAGACACAAAAGACCCCAAATAGCCAAAGCAATCTTGAGGGAAAAAAATGGAGCTGGAGGAATCAGACTCCCTGACTTCAGACTATACTATAAAGCTACAGTAATCAAGACAATATGGTACTGGCACAAAAACCAAAATATAAATCAATGGAACAGGATAGAAAGCCCAGAGATAAACCCACGCACCTATGGTCAACTAATCTATGACAAAGGAGGTAAGGATATACAGTGGAGAAAAGACAGCCTCTTCAATAAGTGGTGCTGGGAAAACTGGACAGATACATGTAAAAGAATGAAATTAGAACACTCCCTAACACCATACACAAAAATAAACTCAAAATAGATTAAAGACCTAAATGTAAGACTGGACACTATAAAATTCTTAGAGGAAAACATAGGAAGAACACTCTTCGACATAAATCACAGCAAGATCTTTTTTGTCCCACCTCCTAGAGTAATGGAAATAAAAACAGAAATAAACAAATGGGCCTAATGAAACTTAAAGGTTTTTGCACAGCAAAGGCAACTGTATACAAGATGAAAAGACAACCCTCAGTATAGGAGAAAATATTTGCAAAGGAATGAATGGACAAAGGATTAATCTCCAAATATATAAACAGCTCGTGCAGCTCAATATTAAAACAAACAACCCAATCAAAAAATGGGCAGAAGACCTAAATAGACATTTCTCCAAAGAAGACATACAAATGGCCAAGAGGCACATGAAAAGCTGCTCAACATCACTAATTATTAGAGAAATGCAAATCAAAACTACAATGAGGTATCACCTCACACCAGTTAGAATGAGCATCATCAGAAAATCTACAAACAACAAATGCTGGAGAGAGTGTGGAGAAAAGGGAACCCTCCTACACTGCTGGTGGGAATGTAAATTGATACAGCCACTATGGAGAACAGTATGGAAGTTCCTTAAAAAACTAAAAATAGAATTACCATATGACCCAGCAATCCCACTACTAGGCATATACCCAGAGAAAACCATAATTCAAAAAGACACATGCACCCCAATGTTCATTGCAGCACTATTTACAATAGCCAGGTCATGGAAGCAACCTAAATGTCCATCAACAGACAAATGGATAAAGAAGAAGTGGTACATATATACAATGGAATATTACTCGGCCATAAAAAGGAACAAAATTGGGTCATTTGTAGAGACGTGGATGGATCTAGAGACTGTCATACAGAGTGAAGTAAGTCAGAAAGAGAAAAACAAATATTGTATATTAACGCATATATGTGGAATCTAGAAAAATGGTACAGATGAACCTGTTTGCAAGGTAGAAATAGAGACACAGATGTAGAGAACAAACGTATGGACACCAAGGGGGGAAGCGGCGGGGTGGTGGTGGTGGTGGTGTGACGAATTGGGAGATTGGGATTGATATGTAGACACTGATGTGTATAAAATTGATGACTAATAAGAACCTGCTGTATAAAAAAAATAAAAATCTAGAGGGGCTACATCGAAGATTCTGAAAGAAGCTGGGGATGTGCTCCTCTGACTTCTTCCAAGTAAGCAGTCTGCCTCACGTGCTGGAGACTGGTTTGTCACCCATGCTAGAAACCAACATCCATCCTCTACTACTAAGGGGGTTTTCAGATTCTTAAAGAAAAAGGCCGCAGAAAATATTACATTATATTCACACAGAAAATATAAGTAAAGCCAAGCCGAATGAATCAGCTTTTTCTAAAACCTCAACTCCAAAAACTCTTTCTTCACAGGAGTTAATATTTCACTTCATGTTGCCAAACAAAACAAACTTTCAGCAATGGTATCAGAGAGACTTGGTGTTGGGAAATACTTTCACTGAGGCTGAAGTCTGATCCGGTGGCCTCTATTCTCATGTTAACGTCCACCTTCCATTCCAAGAAACTCATTTAAACATATTTATCACTACAGGGTAGAAACAGTTTGTAAATCCAGGTTAGCTGTTTCTAACATATGCCAGGAGTATTCAAACACAGCGATTTCAGATGATAGAGTAACTGCTTGGAAGTTATTTGGATTATTTTAACATAACTGAACTAAGAGAATCCACATTAAACTTTGGGTGCTTGTTCCTGCAATAAGTAAATGTAACAACTGCTATTTATTAGCTGCTACATAATGCTGGAGTTGTGATGGGCTTCCCTAACTTTTAATCATAAGAGCCCTCAACCAGCTAAGGTCTTTTGCTAACTGTTGATGGTTAGACTTCAAGCTTTGGTAGTGGGTGTATTCTTTTAACCTCAGAAGGGGAGGAGAAAGATGGTAGTTTTGTAAGCTTGGATAGACACTCTAAGCCACAGCTTTGACACACAAGTAAAAGCATGATGCCTATTTAGTTCTAGGGTAGTGTAGGTGAGCAGATAAGGTGTGCATATCTACAGGTGAACTTTTAAAACATATCACCATTTGCATCCCACATACTTTAATCACTGTCTCCCATATTGTTCTAGAACTGTACTATTCAATATGGTAGCCACTTGTTGCTCTTGAGCATTTGGAATGTGCCTTGTCCAAAATGAAACATACTATATGTGTAAAATACCAGATTTTGAAGACTCAATATGAAAAAAAACCCATGTAAATATCTCATTAATAATTTTTATATTGATCATGCTAAAATATTTTTACTTTATTGGGTTAAATAAATGTATTAAAATTTTTAAAAATATCATGAAAACATCTTAGAATGGAGAAATTAATCATGAGTACAAAATTACTAATGGTTCCGTGGGACGCCTCGAACCTTCTGTGCAAATAGCACAAATTACTGATTCTTACCTTCATAATGTAGTGACACCTGATTTTTTTTTTACTAAGTTCGAGTCTTCTCTGCAAACTGTTACATATTTTTAAATTCAACATAAATTAGAATAAATTTTGATAAGCTAATTTTTAAGCATATCACCAAACCTAGATGCCTAGTTTATTGCAAAGAACAAATACTAATACTTATTTACCACCTATATGTGTCAGAGCCTCTAAAAGATGACTTCACAGTGTTTAATTTAACCCCCAAAGCAAACCTAGAGGGCAGATTTTATTATTCTAAATTTGAGTCTCAGAGACATTAAGTGACTTGCAATTTGTTCTTGGTTACCCTACTAGCATATGGCAGAGTGACTATTCCTACCCCAGGCTGGTATCAATGCACACACTTTGCTGTTACCCACTATGCCTCTCTTGCAGCTGGGTTAAAAATCCCTGGTACAGACTATACAGGTTCCAAAATCATATACAGTAATGTTATACCAGAAACTTCAAAGAAAATGGTTAGAATGTACTGCTCAAGGGAGGCAGAGGAAACTTCCATTGGGATAGGTTGGAATAAGATTTTTGCCCCCAAATGAAATAATCACCAGTATAAAGGCGATCAAAATACCAAGAATAAAACATCATTGAATTCCATATTTTAAATTTAGTAGCCATTATTGATCTTCAGTTCCAAGACATACATTTAAAATATGTTGATATTAAGGCCAATGATGTTGCCATTTGACATTACTGGCCGTTCAAAGGTGAAAATGAATCTATATTGACAGCAGTTATTCCTGAATTCTCAGAGGCTTGTATGAAATAAAAGTATTTAAAATTTTAAAAGGAGATGATTTCAGAACTTGAGGCAGAAGCAGAAATGATTTCAAGCTTTCAAGACATCGGGGCCTTTTTTTAGATTATGCAATATATTAATATTGCTTCACTAAAGATTAATAGTACATTTGCCACATTATTAAGTTAACAGGTTTCTGTGTCTGTGATTCATGCCGATAATAACTTTATTCCTGTTAACAATAATTCTCGCTTGAAATCAGTAACAGAAACTTCCAAGTTGTGCTGAGATCCTTTCAGACTTAGAGTAGTTCTGCTGCCAGCACTATTTTAAAAACCATCCTTCATTTTCCTCTGACTGGGGATACATGCTTAATATTTTGATTGAACTAGGGCAGAACTAGCCAATACTCCCTTCCCTCTTGCCATCTGTACCCAGCCAAAACAATCCTGTTTACAATCCCAAGGGTCAAATTAAAGATTGGAAGATAAATTATCACCAGGACATATTTTATACAGATAGAAAGAAGCTCAGTGAAAATGTGGTCCATTCCTGGGTTTAGGCAGTTAACATAGCAATAGGCTCATTTTACAACTGGTGGGCTGGTTATGACTCTGCTTCTCCTTATACCTTCTCGAATTGCACAATTGATAATAGAGAAGGAGTTAGTGAAGGTTTCAAACAAGAAGTTGTCATCTGGATGTTTGAGCCGGGTTGCTCTCCCAGGATGGAGGTAAGGCAGGAATCCTAATGTAGTTCACACACTGTAAGAAAAAATGGAGAATCCATTCCTCAAGGACAAGACTTGGGTTGACTTTCTCGCCAAGCCACTCAGTAGCTTTGTGTGCCCCTGGGAATTAAAGAAATACTCTGTGCTACTAAAGATAATGACAAAGATGTGATTATTGCAACACAGCTCATGAACTAGAAAAGTGAGGAGATGCCCCTTTTCCTGTGACATTGTGCTTTAGTTCTGATGTTGTGACCTAATGAGAGGTTAGGAATACTTGAAGAGACTCCAAGTTAATGTTAGAGTTTTAGTTAGTATTAGGGTTTTTTTAAAAATGAAGAAATTCTAACACTACCTTGAGGGTTTCCAGTGAGGTAGAGGTGTTGTTGGTGTTTTGTTTTTGGTTTTTTTTTTTTCATTTCTGCTACTTTATTGTGCAACTCTTTTCATGGAGTTCCCTTTTTGGTCCTCTAGTGCCACACAATTAGTTTAAAAGGAGAGTATAGACACAAGTATGTTTTCTCTCCCTTTTCTCGTTTTACTTGGCTTATGTTAAAAACAAGGCCAATCCAGGGAGCCTATAAAGACAGCCTACAACAAGTAATGTGTTTCCTCACTGGGTCCCCTCTTCTTAGAGAAAAATCATTCTTACCTATTTTGCCATCAAACTCGATGCTATTTAAAGGATCTAGTCTAGCCCCAAACTATTTTTTAATCCAGGTGAAAATGAAAGTCTTAATACTTTCTACTGGCTTTTGCTTTATTGTTGGGAAAAACAAAAAGCTTATTTGCTTATATGCAAAATTTGTTACTTGCTTTCTTATGTGTCATCCCAAGCACAAAATTAGGGTCACTTTTACTTTTCCAAGGAAAATTAAGAAGATAGACTAGATGACAAAATATTCGTCCATAAAGAATCAGTAGAATTGTCAATAGACTAAACACAGTTCCTACTCTCCTTTGTCAGTTCATAATCATGACCTTGAAGACCTGGGGAACATCCAGCTCATCTGTCACAGAGTACTGGCAAGGGACAAGGCATCTGCCACAGGACACTTCCTCCAAAGTTACTTTAACCATTGTCTTACTGAATGGCTCTTTCCCCCTTCAAATACAGATTCCTTCAGGATATTATCTGCAGACCATGAATTCCAACCTGAATTTGGGTGGATTTCTTCTGCCAGTTGCAGTAATGAATGTCACCAGCATCCTACCACTACTAATTCTAGCTCCTTTCATGGAGTATTTCAGCACCTGCCTATTTCCCTCTAAGAGAGATGGCCCATTTCTGTTGGCATGCATTAGTAAGTACAACTTACCATTTCAAGTGAATGGTTTACAACTTTTAAAATAAAAAAACACTGTACTAGGATCTAAGCTAGCTATATGTTCCGGAGTAGAGTCTGATTTTGACAAATTGGGAAGAAGGTGAATTTGAGAGTGATTATGTCCATCTTCTCAAATCTCTACCTAGACATCAGTGTCCCATTTTCTTCTCATCCTTTTATGCTTCCTCAGAAGACACACATAAAGACTTGGTGCAACTTCCAGTGCCACCAAATGGCCTCTTCTTCTTCAAGTAAAGCAGTCTCTACTCCTAAGTCGATGCTGAGAATGTTCTTAAAAATTAACACAGGTAATGGACCTAAAAAATAATGCTGGGCTATACTTGGGAGGCTTTAACTTCTGAACCAGCAGAAAAATTTATTAAAAGTTAGTTGTATTCACAGCTTTAATATAGTACTTCTTCCAATAGTAAAGTGTATAACAATAATTTTCAAACATTTTTTCCAGCTTTATTGAGATATAATTGACACACTGTATAAGTTTAAGGTGCACAGTGTCATGAATTGATGCAAGTCTATATTGCAAAATATTTATCACAATAAGGTTAGTTAACACATCCTTTACCTCACATAATTACAGCTTTGTTGTTGTTATGGTCTACTCCTATTTTTTTTAATTAATTTAATTTATTTTATTTATTTTTGGCTGCATTGGGTCTTCATTGCTGCTTGTGGGCTTTCTCTAGTTGCAGCGAGCAGGGGCTACTCTTCGTTGCGGTGCGCGGGCTTCTCATTGTGGTGGCTTCTCTCGTTGTGGAGCACGGGCTCTAGGAGCGCGGGCTTCAATAGTTGTGGCACGTGGGATCTAGAGCACAGGCTCAGTAGTTGTGGCACATGGGCTTAGTTGCTCTGCGGCACGCGGGATCTTCCTGGACCAGGGATCAAACCTGTGTCCCCTGCATTGGCAGGCGGATTCTTTGGTCTACTCCCATTTTTTAAAGTGAAAAAAAATGTAGGACTTCTTACTCAGAACACAATCAATAGACTGTAAAATAAAATTTCTGCCAGTGAAATGGGAGAGGAGGAGCATTCAGGTCACACCCTCTTCTGCCTTGCTGTGGTCCCTCAGGTGCTGCCATGGAACAAGAGGACAAACGATGGTACAGGAAAACCAGGCTCACTCTAACGACCAGAGATGGGGGGTCTCAGCCCCTGCTCAGCTACTGAGCTGCTCCTGGGTGAATTGGAAAAGCCACTTAACCTTTTTTGTCTTCTAGTTCACTTATTCTTTTTATTGAGGGGAATGCCCGAGATAAATTTTGGGTTCCTTTGTTCTGTAAGACTTTTGAAATAATTCAGGGTGACATCAGTACCTGGAGCCCAGCTGGGACACAGAGTGAAAGCTCTATAAATGTTAACTAATATTGAGTCATCATTTGCAAGGGGCAGGTCTCATTGTTTGGTGAGTATAAACACAAAACAAAGGGAGTTTGAAACGCTTAAGAAATAGCACGCAATGGCAACCTTATGTCTTATTGTCTACTTGAGAAATAATTTCATTGAAATAGCCAAGGTCAAGCAACTGAAAGATTCTTTTCTCTTGGTTAACCAGTTGTTATTCTTAATTCCTCCTTTGTAGAGATCTGT
The DNA here is from genome assembly GCF_009873245.2 of Balaenoptera musculus. Classification (NCBI taxonomy): domain Eukaryota; kingdom Metazoa; phylum Chordata; class Mammalia; order Artiodactyla; family Balaenopteridae; genus Balaenoptera; species Balaenoptera musculus. The sequence goes on along the minus strand of NC_045794.1, from coordinate 13,399,971 downwards.
GAAGACCAAGCAGTCTTCTAGTAATCCATTATTATATATTTTGCTGTTTCTCTGTTTATAAGTTACATTTTAGGGTATGTGCTTCCTATTTACCAAAGCCATCAACAAGATCACTCCAGATCACATCACAAAGTAGATTTGTTTTTGGAAAGAACTCAAAGTGACTAAACTCTCCCTAGTTTATTTTGTTATCTTCAACTGTAGAGGTCTTTAGTGTATATTCTGTTTTGATTTATTCCAGAAGCCAGTAACCCTGACATTCTTTATTGTCATAGGTTTAGGCAAACTATAAATCTTAATAGGTTTTGACAGTTCTTAAATCTTAAAAAGTGCTTTTTTTGTCTGCCAGTGAAATCCAAAACAGTATTAGTGAATGCCCGGCAGTATTTGAGGATACAAAAGAAAAGTAAGACATCGTACCTACCCACAGCAAGTGTACTATTAATATATTGAATGCAGAAAAAAAATGGGGGTAAATTTACATTGCAAAATCCCAGAAACTTTGGCAGTCTTGTCCAGAATCATGAAAATTCAGTCTAAGCTTCCAAATTATGCTTTAGTACTAAAAAAAATTTTTAATTGGGCTACTTTAGAGAAATATGGTATACAACATGGCTGAAAGAACTACTTTAAAAATCCTTCCTGGGAATTCCCTGGCAGTTCAGTGGTTAGGACTCCACATTTTCACTGCTGACCAAGTGAGGGCTCGGGTTCAATCACTGGTTGGAGAACTAAGATCCCGAAAGCCATGCTGTGCAGCCAAAAAAAAATCCTGAGAATAAGAAATCTTAAATTCACTTGAAATATGAGCAACTTTCTCTTGGACAATTCTCTACTCTTGCATATTTGAAATTATATCTATTCTTAAAGAAGTGTGTGTGCTTTTCTGGATAGAGGAAAGTTAGACAGAGTTATCTAACATATTGTTTGATGTTAATGAACTAAATATTCCCTGTGAAGATTGGTAACAGACTTATTGGGCAGGAAAAAGAAAAAAACTAGATTCATCTAAAAAAACTGAGCTATATTCTTCTGCATACAGAATACTGAATTCAGTTGTTTCTAAGCCAGACTCCATTCATTTGTTCATTTACATATTTGTTCACTTATTTGCATAATATTTTGCTATGGGAATATAAAGAGGTATGCATCTTTTTAACTAAATGTTTGCTTAAGTTTTCCATATTCTGCTTGTGATTATGGAAGATTAATAAGTTTTATCAGGACATATAAACATAAACCTAGGGTACTTTTTGATAGTAATTTACATAACTGAATTAACCTAACATTAAAATTTACTTTCACTTTGAACCCAAGTGCCTTGAAAATGTGAGTGAAGTATATAAATATATAAATTATGAACATACAAATATTTATGAATTCCTAATTGGAACCTAGGCACCTTCATATACATACCCCACTTAACTTCATGATGATTCATCATTTACTAGGTCAAGGGTCTCAAAGATAATGTCTTATTTGAATTCAGACCTTCTAATTCTAAGCCCATTGCATCATCATCATAATCATCATTATCATTATTCCACTTACCAGCCATACATAGTTCTTAGATTATAGAAGTTATCAGTGTTAATTTGGAAACCTGACTGCTATTTCCAATTAAGGCTATGAAGTGAATGAAAAATTCTTTTGTCATCACAATGAGTAGTTGCTCCTGGAGTCTCCCACTCCCTTTCACATTCAGTCGTTCCCCATCATGTTTAAGGAGGAAGATGGTATAGACAATGACGATGCCTAGTGTTTGACATGGATAATCACAGCCCAGGCCAAGAGTGAGGGATAGAGAAATCTCATTCAGTTGGTCAAACTAGAAATTTAATAAAGGGAAAAAAATGAGCTCACTTTCCTTCATCTAGCTCATAAACAATGCAACGAAAGAGGAGTTTCTTATTCAAGATAGGACATTCTTGAGTTTATCAGCTAAAGAAATGAACAAGTGTACCAAAGTACCAACAATAAAAAATCTCCAAACCTTCCAGAACTGTGAAAGGCAAAGGTTTGATACGCTCAGAGTGTTTCATCAAGACTCTATTTTCCTAATGTTACATGTGACAGATTTGTCTGTTTAAAAGTCAACCTTAATATACTACAAATCTAGAATTAGTGATATTGTGATTTATCCTCTGTCATCGTTGGATATCCTTTGTTTTAGGCTTTTTCAGTTCAAAAATGTTTACACCATGAGTATTTCCTTTCCTTGCCATTAATTAAAGCCCTGGAGTATGTGGCATTTAGTAGCTAGTGCTGACACACACAAGCATTAATCTGACTAAAATTAGCCTAATTAAGATTGTTATTAAGCCTTATACAAAGCAGAAGTGTACAACACAGTAGGTAGCAATTATCTTGGCTTTTAAGTAGCACTGATATTGAAATGCAGATGAAGTACATTCAAATATCTGCCAGACCTTCCTCTTTAGAATAAAACTTGAAAATTCAAATTCTAACTTAAAGTCTTTTATGATATAGGTACAGCCAAGGTGTTGGTTCCTTTTTGTATAACCATTAACTTCTACTAGTTCTAATAATTGGCAGTAATATAAAATTTCTTTTTGGTTGGAATCAAAATGCTTGATAAATTAAAAACCAAGTCAGAGATCCAATCACCTTAATTGAAAGTAGGATTATTTCATCAAAACTACCTTTTCTCTATTATAGTTTTTAGAACTGTGACATTTTTCCAAGAAACATCACAGTGTATACCCATCGCAAAATACCTGGCAAGAGGAAGTGTATAAACACTAAAAGGAGTAACATGCAAATATCTAGCCTGAATAACTCGTTCATTCGGTTGTTCACTTGTTTAATAAAAGCACGTTAATGTTCTCAGGTTCTTACTTTTAAAGTTGACATGAACACTGGAATTAAATTTGAGGTGAAGTAGACCATCTAGTAAGCCATCTGAAGCAATAATTTATGCTTACAGATACATTTGTATAACTGATCTCCATGTAAATGAGTTACCTGTTCCAGATTCAGAAGTTAAAACACAAACTGAAGCTGAATCTCCGGAAATGAGTTCCCAGTGGTCTAAAGAGAAACGAAAGACAGAATATGGAAAGCTCAATTCAAATACAGGAACATACCACTAGTAGGAGAAACAATAAAGCAAAAAACATATGCCATTCTAATAGTGGGTGAGAAAGATCTTCCACAAAGGCAGCAGATATGTATGATGATAAAATCACAGCTGTCTCTATAAGAATGTTTTATGGACACCAGTATATTCTTACATTAGCTAATTTCATATTCTCAGAATTTTCCAAAATCATGGATCCAAGGGCAATTTCTCAAGGACTCAATAGAATTCCATACTTACTGTTATGTTACATATCAGAGACTCATACATCAAACTGCACATAAAAAACCCATAGTTTTCTCAGTGAGGTAAATTTAGCCAATAATGGAAGAATCTTAACATATCTATATTGTAGTATTAGATTCTGCTTCAATAGGAAATGGCAAGTACAACCGAAATGTTTGAATAAATTCTGACTTTTAAAAATTTCATTGTGGTCTAGTTTGGAAAATTATTACATGGTGGGATAATAGAATAAAGTATAAGAGCTTTAAGACTTTTATAGACCTGTCTACAATCACACAGCCAATATTAAAACATACATTATTTATCTGAATATAATATCTCCTTTGGAACCATGTGCTTTATCTTGTAAATACAGATCTGCTAGAGGTGTAAAATGTGTACATTCTGATAAACTGCACTCTGCTTTGGACGAGTTATGATCTAATAGAAGTTAGGAATAAAAATGGAGCAGATTAAATTTAGGTTGGAATCCAACTTTGTTATGAATTTTTAAAAAGCCATTTTTCACTTGCACCAGAGTGCAGAAGCAAATAAAAAGCAAATGTAGTTACCTAGATGCTTCAGGTAAAATACACTTTGCCCTAAAATATCTAGGTAAATGAGTTAAATATTTGTGCTTTGCTTGAAATTGTCTGGAGAACTATCTTTCATTGGATTTTCCTAGACCAGGTCTCATAGTGCTCTAGAGAAGTTTAATGTGTGTAGAAATCTTCTTGGATCTTGTTGAATGCAGATCTGATTCAGTCCTTCTAGGATGAAGCTTGAGATTCTGTATGTCTAGCAAGCTTCCAGGCGATCCCTAAGCTGTTGATCAGGGACAATACTTTGAGTTTCAAGGACAGAGCAAGAGGCCAAGAGACTTCTCTCTCACATTCCACGTCTATGTACAGGAAACAGAGGCCCAGGTAAAAATGCCACAATTCCGCATCAAGTCAGAGCTAAAATTCCTCAGTAGGCAATAAAAACTGATGATTAAACCAAGGTTTGGCCAAACCACTACACTCATGGGCCAAATCTGGCCCACGATTTGCTTTTGCACTGTGTGCAAACTAAGAATTATTTTCACAGATGAACATTTGCAATTGATTTGATAAGAAATGATAACTTTGCATACCAATGAAGTGAAATTGCATCCCCCCAAAAAAGAATTATTATTTTGAATTTCATCAATAAAAAATTTGTAGAAATTTATTCTATCTCTTGTAACATAAGTACCTACATATCTTCAAAATATTGCCTTTTGTCCCACAAAAACTAAAATATTTATTACTGGCCTTTTACAAAATGTGCTTATCTCTTGTCTAAACTAATGTCTCTAATGCTTTAAACATTCCTGGATAAAATATCAATATAAGCCATTTTACATAGGACAGGTGATAACCAAAAAAAAAAGGGGGGGGGGTGGACATGATATTTTTTATCTAGATTTACACTAAATTAGTTAGAATGAGAGGTATCATAGAAGATACTCATAGAATTCAAATTCTGAAACAAGAAAGCCAAGAAATTTTGAAAACTTATTTCTATCTACCTTAACACCTTCTTTAAAGTTCATGGGACTAGCCTACAATTTAATTGCACAATTTGAACAATTTAATTTGTATGTAATATCTGAACATACCTGTGATCAGTTTGCTAGTGCTATCAGAACAAGATACCATAAACTAGGTGGCTTTCACAACAGAAATTTATTTACAGTTCTGGAGGCTAGAAATCCAAGATTAATGTGTTGGCAGGTTTAATTTCTCCTGAGGCCTCTCCCCTTGCCTTGCAGATGGCCTGCCTTCTTGCTGTGTTGTCACCCTTCCTTTCTTCTGTGTATGCACAGACTTGGTATCTTTTCCTCTGCTTACAAAGATACCAGTCATATTGCCTTAGGGCCCCACACTTATGACCTCACTTAACCTTAATTACCTCTTTAAAGGCTCTGTCTCCAAATAATCACTTTGGGGGTTAGGGCTTCAACATATGAATTTTGAAGGAACACAATTCAGTCAATTGTGTGTGTGTGTGTGTGTGTCTGTGTGTATGAAATTGGGTTGCATATTATGCTAGATTGGCAGCATTTTTTCCTTTTTCAGTGGTACATAAGAACGTTTCCTCATATAGTTAAATTAATGTGAGATTCAGGGAAGTGTGGTAGGTCAGAAAACAAATAGTACTGAAAGTTTTTTAACAATAAGTAACAGTGTCTGGCCCCTGCTTTCTCTACATCCAGTCATAATTTCCAGAGGTAAATCATTTTTAAATTTTAGGTGTTATTTGTCTAAGTTAATATTGCTAAAGAATATGATTATAAAATATTTTTAAACAATAATCATATATATATCATTGCAAAACCAAAGAAAGAATTTATTTTTCTGCACTTAATAAGTAGGTGATTTTCCCCAATTTTTTTTTCTTGACCTCACCACACAGCTTGTGGGATCTTAGTTCCCTGACCAGGGATTGAACCTGGGCCCTTGGCAGTGAGAGCATGAAGTCCTAACCATTGAACTGCCAGGAAATTCCCACCAGTTATTTAATTTAAAAGTTTCCTTAAATTTGCAAACTGCTCTACCAGTTACCACTAGCTTTTTCCCAGTACTAACACATATAGGGTAATGTACTAATGGCCCCTTTTCTTCCGGAAATCTTGCAGACTTCCACGTCTTTGTTCTCTATCTCGACTCTAGATCTGCTGCTGGTGCTTGCCTCTGTTAGGTCTCTTGCTTACCTCGCTTCCACTTTCTTGGTTTACTCCCTCTTTTATTACCCTTTATCTCTAAGCAGCTTTCTAAGAAAGGGTATGTGGAGGTAAAATTTCCAAGTACTTATGTGACTACAAAGTCTTCTTTACCCTCATACTTGATTAATTGGTTGAAATCACCTTTCTTCAGAATTTTAAAACCATCACTCTATCGTCATCAGGGACTTGAATGACTATTGAGAAGCCCAGTGCCCTTCTGATGTTCATTCCTATGTTTATGACCTCTTTTCCTAACTGGAACACTCTTCTCCCTACCTATGATATTCCAAAATGTCATATTATTGTGCCCTGGTGAAGGTCTTTTCAACCACTGTACTCTTCACCAGGTGGACTCTTTCATTCAGAGAAATGTTCTGTTATTTTTTAAAAATAATTTCCTCTCCTTCATTTTCTCTGTATTTCTTTTGTCAATTCCTATTGATCAGCTGTTGAACCCTCCTAAAATAATCCAATAAGTCTCTTTAAAAAACAACAACAATAAACCTTTATTGAGGTATGATTGACCTACAAATAGTTTATAATTTTTTGTGTGTGATAAGAACACAACATAGGGCTTCCCTGGTGGTGCAGGGGTTAAGAATCCACCTGCCAGTGCAGGGGACATGGGTTCAAGCCTTGGTCCAGGAAGATCCTACATGCCACAGAGCAACTAAGCCCGTGCACCACAACTACTGAGCCTGTGCTCTAGAGCCCGCAAACCACAACTACCGAACCTGTGTGCTGCAACTACTGAAGTCTGCATGCCTAGAGCCCGTGCTCTGCAACAAGAGAAGCCACCGCAGTGAGAAGCCCGCGCACTGCAACGAAAGAGTAGCCCCCGCTCACCGCAACTAGAGAAAGTCTGTGTGCAAGCAACAAAGACCCAACGCAGCCAAAAATAAAATAAATAAATTTATAAAAAAAAAAGAACACAACATAAGATCTACCCTCTTAGCAAATTTTTTAAGTATATAGTAGAATATTATTAACTATAGGTACTGTGCTGTACGGTAGATCTCTAGGACTTATTCATCTAGTATAACAGAAACTTTGTATACTTTGATGAATACCTCCTCATTTCTCCCTCCTCCTGCCCCTGGCAACTACCATTCTACTCTCTGTTTCAATGAGCTTGATTATTTTATATTCCATATAAAAGTGATATCATGTAGTATTTGTCCTTCCATGTCTGGCTTACTCCACTTAGCAAAATGTTCTCCAAGTTCATCCATGTTGTCACAAATCGCTTGATTTCTTTCTGTTTTAAGGCTGAATAATACTCCATTGTGTGTATACGCCACATTTTTCTTTATCTATTTATCCATTGATGGACATTATGTTGTTTGCATGTCTTGGCTATTGTAACTAATGCTGCAATGAACATGTAAATGGAGATATTTCTTCAAAATTCTGATTTCATTTCCTTTAGATACATACCCAGATTGCTGGATCATATAATAGTTCTATTTTTAATTTTTTGAGGGAACTTCCATACTGTTTTCCATAATGGCTCACCATTTTATATTCCCACCAGGAGTGTATAAGAGTTCTTCACTCCACATCCTTACCACCCTTATTATCTCTTGTCTTTTTGATAATAGCCATTCTGACAGGAGTGAGGTGATATCTCATTGTGGTTTTGATTAGCATTTCTGTGATCATTAGTGAGTTTTTTAAAATTTTTATTTATTTTTGGCTCTGTTGGGTCTTCGTTGCTGCACGCGGGCTTTCTCTAGCTGCGGCGAGTGGGGGCTACTCTTCGTTGCAGTGTGCGGGCTTCTCATTGCAGTGGCTTCTCTTGTTGTGGAGCACAGGCTTTAGGTGTGAGGGCTTCAGTAGTTGCAGCACGTGGGCTCAGTAGTTGCAGCATGTGGGCCCTAGAGCATGCAGGCTTCAGTAGTTGCGTGTGTGCTCTAGAGTGCAGGCTCAGTAGTTGTGGTGCATGGGCTTAGTTGCTTCGCGGCATGTGGGATCTTCCCGGACCAGAGATCGAACCTGTGTCCCCTGCCTTGTCTGGTGGATTCTTAACCACTGCACCACTAGGGAAGTCCATGATTAGTGATGTTGAACACCTTTTCACATACCTGTTGACCATCTGTATGTCTTCTTTGGAGAAGTGTCTATTTAGTTCCTTTGCTCATTTTTAATCAGATTATTTTGTTTGTTTGTTTTGGCTACTGAGTTGTAGGAGTTCTCTTTATCAGATATATGGCCTGCAAACATTTGCACTTGTTCTGTGGGTTTCCTTTTCATTTTATTGATTATTTCCTTTGTGTGCAGAATCTTTTTAGTTTGATGTCACACTTGTCTATTTTTGCTTTTGTTGCTTGTGCTTTTGGTGTCATATCAAAGAAAGCATTGCCAAGACCAAAGCTTTTACCCTATGTTTTCTTCTAGGAGTTTTGCAGTTGCAGGTCTTAACAATTGAATCTTTGATCCATTTTTGGTTAATTTTTGTGAATGGTATAAGATAGTGATCTAATTTCATTCTTTTGCATGAGGATAGCCAATTTACCCAACGTTACTTTTTGAAGATACTATCCTTCCCCATTGTATTTTTAGCACCTTTGTCAAAGATCAGTTGATAATAAATGTGTGAGTTTATTTCTGGGCTCTCTATTCTGTTTCATTGGTCTTTATGTCTGCCTTTATGCAGTATCATACTGTTTTAATTACTGTACCTTTGTAATATATTTTGAAATTAGGAAGTATGATGCCTTCAGCTCTGTTCTTCTTGCTCAAAATTGTTTTGGCTCTCAGGGTCTTCCATGACTCTATGTGCATTTTACAATTATTTTTTTCTGTCTGTAAAAAGTGCCACTGGGGGTTTAATAGAGATTGCATTGAATCTATACACCACTTTAAATAATATGGACATTTTAACAATATTAGTTCTTCCAATCCATGAGTATGTCATGTCTTTCTATTTATTTATATATGCTTTAATTTCTTCAATCAGTGTTTTAGAGCTTTCAGTGTACAAGTCTTTCGCCATCTTGGTCCAGTTCATTCCTAAGTATTTATTCTTTTTGTTGCTATTGTAAATGGGATTATATTCTTAATTTCTTTTTCAGATAGTGTGTCGTTAGTGAATAGAAACACAGTGATTTTTGTATGTTAGTTTTGAATCCTGAAACCTTTCTGAATTCGTTTATTAGTTCTAATAAATTTTGTGGGTGAATTCTTTAGGATTTTCTACATATATGGTCATGTCATCTGCATGATTTTACTTCTTTCCTTCCACTTTGGATGTCTTTTATTTCTTCTTCTTGAATAATTGTTCTGGCTAGGGCTTCCAGGAATATGCTGAATATAAGTGGCCAGAGTGGGTATCCTTGCTTTGTTCCAAATCTTAGAAAAAAAGCTTTCAGTTTTTCACCATTGAGTATTATGCTAGCAGTGGGCTTTTCTTACATGGTCTTTATTATATTGAGGTAAAATCCTTCCATACCTATTTTGTTGATAGTTTTTATCGTAAAAGGTGTGGAATTTTGTCAAATGTCTTTTCTGCATCTTTTGAGATGATCATGTGATTTTTATTTTTCTGTTAATGTGGTGTATCACATTTACTTATTTATGGATGTTGAACTATCCTTGCATCCCAGGGATAAATTCTATTTAATCACAGTGTATGATCCTTTTAATGTGCTATTGAATTTGGTTTGTTAACGTTTTGTTGAGGAGTTTTTCATCCATATTCATCAGGGATATTGGCCTGAAGTTTTTCTTGTAGTGTCTTCATCTGGCTTTGGTACTGTGGTGATACTGGACTCATAAAATGAGTTTGGGAGTAACCCTTCCTCTTCTATTTTTTGTAAGAGTTTAAGAAGAATTTAAATGTTCGGTAGCGTTTACCAGTGAAATCATCTGGTCCTGGGCTTCTCTTTGTTGGGAGGTTTCTTATTACCTTACTCCTTACTAATATTGGTCTATTCAGGCCTTCTATTTCTTCTTTATTTTTAATCTATAGTTTTCTAATTTATTTATAATAAAGTATTGCATTTTATTAAAAAACAAGTTTTACTTTTAAAAATGATGACAATTTAAATGTGATGAAGAAGATAAATATACACCCTCCGACAGTACTGACAGGATATCAAAATGGTATAATCCTTTCTAGAGCAATTTAGCAATATGCATCAAAAGAATTAATACGCCTGGATGTCTATTTAGAAGTAGGGGCAAAGAATGCTTTTTTTTTTTTTGAATTTTATTTTATTTTTTTTATACAGCAGGTTCTTATTAGTCATCTATTTTATACATATTGTGTATATATGTCAATCCCAATCTCCCAATTCATCGCACCACCCCCGCTTTCCCCCCTTGGTGTCCATACATTTGTTCTCTACATCTGTGTCTCTATTTCTGCCTTGCAAACTGGTTCATCTGTAAGGCCTTCTATTTCTTCTTGAGTCAGTCTTGGTAAGTTGTCATTATCTAGAAATGTATTCATTTCCTCTAGGTTGTCCACTTTGTTGGAGTATAATTGTTCATAATAGTGCCTTATGATCATTTATATTTCTGTGATATCAGTTGTAACATCTCTTTCATATCTGATTTGATTTAATTGAGTCTTTTCTCTTATTTTCTTGGTTGGTCTAGCTGAGGGTTTTTCAATTTTGTTTATCTTTTCAAAAGAAAAGAACAACCCAGTTTTATCAGTCTGTTCTATTGAATATTCTATTCTCCATTTCATTTATTTCTGCTGTAATCTATTATTTCTCTCTTCTAACTTTAGGCTTAGTTTACTCTTCTTTTTCTAGCTCCTTGAGAGGTGAAATTTAAGAAGGTTGAAATCATTCTAAGTATCTTTTTTACCACAGTGGAATAAAACTAGAAAGAATAACACAAGGAAAATGGGAAAACTCACAAATATATGAAAATTAACACACTCTTGGAAAACCATTGGGTCAAAGAAGAAATCAAAGGGGAATTTTAAGTGTCTCAAGACAAATGAAAAGGAAAACACAACATGCTAAAACTTGTGGGACACAGTAAAAGTAGTACTAAGAGGGAAGTTTATAGTGATAAACACCTACATTAAAAAGAAAAAAGATCAAATAACCTAAGCTTACATCTCAAAAAAGGCTCACTAATATAAGCTGCAAATCACAACCACCAACTTTCATTTTCATGCCATAGACATTCCATCTTCAGCTAAATCCATCAACAGTGGTTATTGAAAACATTTCCCCTCTATTCCCTCAACTTCATCCTCATCCACTTACTCTTAGCAAGTGATTGGCCCCCTAAGTTGCAATCTTAAAGTCATATGGTACATATATATCCTCGAATTCACCTTTCTAGTTCTCAACATTCTCTGTATTCTAAATATTCTATACATTTTCTCTTTTCTTTTAAAGGATGATTCTTTTTTCTCCTTGCTATGAAACTTTTTGGTCCCATGATCCTTTTTTCCTCTCTCATTTACTTCAGGACATTTTTATATTATTTATTTCTTGCTTTTATAGCTTTAATTTTTCCCACCCCCAGTGGCTCCTTCCCTCTGCATACAAACATGGTCAAGCCTTCCATGTCTTATGAAACAGCTCCCTGTGATCCTGCTAACTTCTCCAGCAACTTATTTAGCTTTCTCCTTTCTTGCACACCAAACTTCCTAAAAGAATGGATGGCACCATTTACACATATTTACTACCCATTGATTCTTCAAGTCCTTGCTTTCTGATTCCATCATAGGAGTTCTGTTGAGTTAAAAGATAACCAATAATCCATTTAAAAATACAGTTGACTTGTCACATGTTTTATTATCCTCTATATCTCAACATATTTAACAGTATGGTCATTTATTTATTCACATGTGCATCCATATGTATCTGTGTGTGAGTGTATATATGTATGTTACTTACTGTGAATCAGGGCACTTTTCTCGGTAGCAAGAAATTGGTAAGAAAAACAAACTTGGTTCTTAGTTTCATGAAGCTTCCAGTAAAGTCATTGAAACAATCATGGTACAAATGGACCCACCAAAATTATTTAAATTCGGATTGTGGTAAGTGTGGTGAATTAAATGGGTATTATAGAGAGATTAACAGGCAGGGTCTAATTTAGATTATGAAATGCACACCTGAAGGATAAATAGGCAGGTGAAGAGTAGGGGAAAATGTTTCAGAGAGAAGAACAAAGCAGGGGCTCTAAGTTGAGAAAGTTTAAGGTGGTCAAGAAAAACAAAGAAGATGGATGTGGTTGAAATGTGCTCAGAGATGAGAAAGCAGCAAGCAGTTAAAGTGCAGGGATGAGCACAGGCAAGAACATACAAGCTATGTTAAGGATTTTGGATTTCATCCTAAGGGCATGGAAATCTATAGAAGGAAGTCAAGCAGAAGAGTAACATTGAATTTGCATTTATCTAAGATCACCGACTGTTAGGTGCTTAGTAGGTTACAGATGGGCAAAAGTGGGAACAGAAAGACCAGCTAATATGGTATTGCATACAGTCTGGTTAAAAAGGTTAATAACCTAGGTTAGAATGATAGCAGTGGCTATGGAGAGAAGCAGGTTGAATCACAATATATTCTGGAAATAATTTTCAGAGACCTTAATAATATATTTAGAGGCTGGGGGAAAGAGAAGGGACCCCAGATTTCTGCTCTGAGTACATGAAGGTACTGGAGGAGTTGAAGAAGAATGAAGGAGAAGAATTAGGGGAAAAGATAAAAAGGTCTGTTTTGAGTATCCTCTTTGAAACCTTCCCTTAGATGTGAACTATCTTTCTTTTTTTGTGATTTTTAAAATTTTATTTCTTTTCATTGAAGTATAGTTGATTTACGATGTTGTGTTTGTTTCAAAGTGTAGTGACCTATCTTTCTGACTTTTCTTTCAGTGGTTTTACTTCTCTTTCTTGCCCCCAAATGCAAATATGAAGACATTGCTTAGATGTTCTCTTCTTTCTCTCCCCAATTATCTTTCAGTTTCACTTGACCCTAAATTCCAACTTTGTGTAGATGGTTTCATAAATCTTCCTCTCTTGACTCAACCAATGTGACCTATAACTCACACTTTTGGTTGTTTTCTGGCCACTTCTCTTTAGATTATCTCTTTGCACCTCTCACTCAACCCAAAATCAAATTTATTTTCTCCGTATCTACTGTGAGTCTTATTTTTATTATTGTTACTAGCATCTCTCCAGTCCCCTAGACTCATAGTCAACATTGAAATCTGCTTCCTCCTTGATCCCTGCTTCAGTTGCTATGGTTTTTATCAGTGGAATCTATTGCATCTTATGTTTCTGCCATCTATATTTCCTAGAAGTGGGACCCCTGATTGTAACTCAAAACTCCTTTATACTTTATTAAGATTATTTTTTAATTCCTTATCTTCCTACCTTCAATATCACTCCCATTCTGTCAACCAGCACACATGGCCTTTAGTGTAATCACCCTAAATTCCAATTCTAATCATTTCACTTGTGTCTAATATCTTCAATGGTTCCATTATCTTCAGAGTAATTTCCAAATTCCTAAAAATATATTAAATGCCTCTTATGATCTGACCCCAATCTATCTTCTCCCCGATGCCCAAATAACTTGAGTTTCTCACCATTCTGAAAATTTTTCTGACACCCTCACAACTCTGTGCTTTTGCTCAGGCCATTTGTACTGCCTTCACCTCCTATTGAAACACTTCTTTCTTTCAAGCATGAAATGATTTATCTCACTTCTGCAGCTAGAAGTAAATTCTTCTTCTTATAGAATTGAATCTGAGTCTGCAATGACTGAGAACAAGTATTTTTTATCTTACACCCCCCAACTGCCCTAGCAAACTGCTTTACATATAGCAGTAACAGAGTAAATATTAAATTGAATTGACATTTTAGGTCTCTTTCTGGTGAGTCTTAATGTGCCAAGTAATCTAGATAAATCCTGTGATGAATTTTATCTTAAAGGTAGATAATATTAAAATTCCTTTTTTAAATATGAACTGTTAACAGAACCAAAATCTCTACTTCATTATGAATGGGCCTTCATGGAGTCTAATTTAAAGTAGGAATAAATTTTAAAATTCCTCAAATTTTCTGTTATTCATATTTCCTCCTTTTTTACACCTTCTATTTCTTGAGGTCTCAGTAAAGAGCAGATTTTATGGATACATTTAAATGCTGAGATACAATCAAAAAATCTACCTACCAGTTTCTCTATCAACCAAAACAAACACTAAGCTATTTAAACATTAGATTGATTTTTCTGAATTGAAAGCTTTGCCTTATCTGAAATTTTATGCAAGTTAGCAAAAGGTGACTATCTCTAAATTTCAAGTAAATTCCATCAAGCTAAAGTTTGCCTCTGCTCTAACAATGGGATTAAGTCCAGTAATATGAATGATAAATTGAGAAATGGAATGGTTGCAGTAGATATAAACTGTAACAAAATTGTAACAAAATCTCTACTCATTTTCAACCAAAATTTCCTAGATAATTCCTTAAAAGTAAAAGAGAAAAGTTGACCCACTATCTGAATAATTGCTTCCATTTATATTTGTTTCCTAGTTAATTCACCTTTAATATTTTTTTCCTAAGCAAAAGTTTCTAGTCTTTAATTCTGTAATAGCTGCTTTACTTTTTCTGAAAAGATTAGAGAAATGTCAGAAAACTGAGGACTGATAATGCTTACAGGTTATTTCAAAACTGTTTTTCAATAATAATTAAAATCTTATAAAGAGATCATTTTATTTAAAATTTTCCAAATCATTTTTGATTCAGATATATCTAAAAAAGTTATCAGAATAATATAACTTATCTGAGGATAAAAGTCCAAAACCATTACTTTAGCTTCAATAATAATTGCTATTAATTGCTACCAGGAACCGTTACAATAACAACTGTACATTGTCTTTAAATCTCATAGCCATCCTACAAAGTTAAGTGTCTTTAACCCCATCTTAGAGCTGAGGAAAGAAATAATGAGGTTAAATAACTGAGGCCGTGTAACCAGTAAGTCAGGAAATAGGGAACTAATGTAGCCATTTCTGAGAGACCAGAGCCTGAGCACAGGAAAATCACACAACACAGTTAGCTGGCATCTGGATATCCCCAGAACAACAGCAAAAACAACAGATGTTGAGGATACATCCTCTACTGTCCATGTGTAAGAAATGCTATAGCCTATTACACTGATTTGGGGGCTCTTTTAAATTTTTTTTTCTTTTTCATTCTTTTTCTTCAGTTGCTGGCAATCTTTCTGCTGCATTGTCTGTGATGGTAGCTGGCTTCTTTGAAATACACAGAAAGCACTTCCATCCACTCGAGCAGCCTCTTTCAGGCAAAGTTGTCACCGTTTCCTCCATGCCCTGTTTCCACCTCGTTCTTCAATATGTTTTACTTGGAGTGGGTGAAACTCTGGTCAACCCAGCCCGTGAGTAACAATTTTTTCACCATACTGAGTCTTCACACAGAACACATCACCTCAGGCAGCTGGAGATCTAGTCCCACCCTGGAGATTTCCTGCAATGCTTCAGAACAAGCCTATGCATCACCCTCATTTTTAAAAAATGTATAATTACTCTTCCTTCCTTTACTACATACAGACTATGATTAATTCTACCTGAATATAGATAGAATGGAACAGAAGATTTACTAACCTGGTTAAAGGCAGTAATCATTTGGTCCGATACACGACAGGAGGAAAAAACTTTGCTAAAATCTAGAAGACACAGCTGATATATGCAGATGCAAACTCTCCTCTTCTCCCTTCCCTCTTCCCACCCCGTTCCCTCTCATTCATAGATAAACTCACATATATACTCCGTCCAAAAATGACATTTCTAATGTACTTTGAGAGTATATAAGCATGCAAATGCAATGAAAATTTGAGTCAATTTTCCAGACAACTCAATGTCTTTAAATTAAATTACACTAAATTAAGTGGGATCACTAGTGTTTCATAAGACAGGTTCAAAGTAACTTTATTAAAAATCAAGCGTTTTCTGGCATATCTAGATGGCTGATATTAATTAAACTAGCCACTTTAAAATTCATCAAAATATTTCTGTGACTTCTTGCACAGAAATATGTGTGTGTGTGTATTTATCAGTGTGATCTACTGCATCCTATATTTCTATCTTCCTTATAGTTCCCTGTACGGGGAATCCTGATTGTAACTCAAGCACCAATTATACTTTACCAAGATTATTTTTATAACTTCCTAACTCTTCCTACCTTTAACATCTCTCCCATTCTAGCTACTCAATTCACAACCTTTTGAGTAATTATCCTAAATGACAATTCTAACCATTTCACTTGTTTAAAATCTTCAATGATTCTATTATCTTCAGTTATTCTTAAATTCCTTAAAGAAATATATATTTTATATATATACATGCACACATACACATACTTATATATGATACTAAGGCAGTTCTTTGAAAAAAGTCAAAATAAAATTGTGTCATTACAGTCATATATGTGTTAGACTTCTTTTTTATACTTTTAAATCATTTCATTCCACATGAAATAAAAGGTTTTATGAGCTTCTAAAATGTGGCTATCACTGTTTAACACTACAAGGAATACAAAAGAAGTATAAAAGAATGCCACCACACAAATATTTGTGACTTCCCTGATATTTCCAGAAAATTGTTGGAAGTAGTCAGCCAGAATTTTATGGGCTAGATGTGAAGAAAGGTAATGTATGAAGGTGATGAGTGAACACAGTCAGGAAATCCCCAACCAGCTAAGCAATTGTGGTTCAACACACAAAAGCCAGAGAGGCACTTACAACCATGGACTTAAAAAGGCAGATCATATAGTATAAATCATTTAGTCCACCCATCCCTGATTTACCCATCTGGAAACTGAGGTCAAACTAAGTCAACTGACTTATCCTCTATAGAGCTCATGGGGTAGGGACCAGAAGACTTTGTTTTGATTTACAGCTTTGTCACTTACTACATATGTGACCTTAAAAATTCATTTAACCACTAAGCTTCACCTTTTAGATCTTTAAAATGGAAATAATTGTAATTCTTCCTTATATCACAGCATCAGTGTAACAGTCAATGGAAATGAAGCCTATTTCTTGAGAATTAAATGACATAAAATGTGAAAGGGTGTTTTGAACTGTAAAATCAAGAATCATTCTTCTGGAAGGCAGTACAGCATAGCTGTTAATATCTATGGTCTTAAAGTCAGGCAGATCTGAATTCAAACCCACTTCAGCCACTGACTGGTTGTGTGACCTTGAAAAAATTATTCTGCATTTCTGAGCCTTTCTCATCATCTATAAAATGGGGAAGGGATATTGTAAGGACCAAGTGAAATATTTCACATAGAGGAAAAAAGCAGAGTGTCGAATATATAGACAGCACTCAGTATTAGCAGCAGTAACGTGTGCTATTATTGTTACTATCTTTCACATAAATTAATAGTCCAAGACTCAGGGCTCAAGCACAGATGTCCGGCTTATAACTCTTTCTACCACACCTTCCACAATGTGAGCACCAGGAGACCTGGGAAAGTGAGCAGAATCGTGTCTTTCTCACCAGTCATCCTGGGTCCCTTTCTTCTCCTTACTTCTCACCTCCAATCCAACAGCAAGTCTTTGTCTTTACTCTGAAATATAATCTAAATCTGGCCCTGTCTCCAAATGAATTGATCTATGAAATACAAACAGACTCAGAGACCTAGAGAACAGATTTGTGGTTGCCGGGGGGGAGGGGGTGGGGGAGGGACGGACTGGAAGTTTGGGGTTAGCAGATACAAATTATTACATATAGGATGGATACACAACAAGGTCCTACTGTATAGCACAGGCAACTATATTCAATATCCTGAGATAAACCATAATGGAAGAAAAACCATTAAAAAATGTCTTTATATGTATAACTGAATAAACTTTGCTGCACGGCAGAAATTAATACAACATTGTAAATCAACTGTACTTTACTAAAAATAAAATTTTAAAACATGAAAAAATGACAAATCAATCTGGCTCTGTCTCACTATCTCCTTTGCTATCCACCTGGTCTCTAATCCCAATTCTTTTTTTTTTTTTTTGGCCACGCTACGAGGCATGCAAATTCTTCCCCAACCAGGGATTGAACCCATCCCCCCTGCATTGGGAGCATGGAGTCTTAACCACTGGACCGCCAGGGAAGTCCTCTAATCCCAATTCTTTCTGAGCCTCCTAACTTGTCTCCCTGCTTCCTCTCCTGCCCGAGCCCATTCTCTTAAGAGCTATCCTGCTCTTTCTAAAACATCAGTCCTATCGTTCCCCTGCTTAAAATTCCACAATAGGAATTTGGAGATAAATTCCTTAAATGGTGAGTAAGACTCCACATGATTCAGCCTCCGTGTATTGCTCCAACCACATTCTATAACATTCTTTCCCCTGACCACTTCACTAGAAATTTGATGATCTTCATTCTGTTTCTAAGGTGTCAAACTTATTTTTGCCCCAAGGCCTTTGAACTGCTTCTCTCTGTCTAGAATCTCTTTTCTTTCCTCTTCAAGCAGCTGGCTTCTCCTCATTATTGAGTTTTCTCAAAGATCATCTCGTCAGAGAGGATTCCCTGGTCATCCCATCATTTTCCAGTCCATTACCCTGTTCCATTTTTTTAAAATAACACTTGTGAGAATCAAAAATTTTCTTATTTATAAGTGTATGTTTATTGCCTGCCTCTCACCATGAGAATGTACAGCCTTGAAGTACATATTCTGATCTTTCTTGTTCATCTATGTATTCTTCTGTGTTCTTCCCTCCTGAAAAGTACACATACATGGTAGGTGATAAATAAGTATATTTTGATTGAATAAACTAATGAATGAATGAACTCTATAGCCATTTCTATTTGAGTATAATAAAAATATATTATTCAAATTACTGACAGTGTCCTACATTGTTAGCACTGAGAAAGCAAGCACAGTGGATCACTACCCAAATTTCAGTGGACATTTTTTACCCCACTAAAAGTCATGTTGAACATTGAAGATGATCTGCAAGAAAAAAAAAAAATAGAAAACACTTCAAATTATGTCTTAATCATGGCAGTGTATACCCCAGCTATCTCATAACTTGTTTTTGTTTATTCAAATAATACTGTGTGGGTGTCTACAATATGCCTGACACTGCTCTAGGAACTTAAGACACATCAGCTTTAAAAAAAGAAAGAAAGAAAATATTTCTGCCATTGTAGAACTTATATTCTACCAAGGGGAGAAAGGTAATACACAATAAATGTAATAAATAAATCATAGAGCATGTTAGAAGTTGATGAGTGCTAAAGAAGAAAAGATAGAAAAGGAAAAGGGGGATCAGAAATGCCAAGTAGGGAGGGAGCAGGTTGCAGCATTAAGAGATTGGTCAGGATAGACCCCAGTGAGAGGTGACATTTGAGCAGAGACTTGAAAGAGTTGAGGGAGTCATCCACATGGATATATGTAAAGAACATCATTGCTGGAAAAGCAGTCAGTAAATGCAAAGATGGGAGGTGTGTCCGGCAAGAAAGTGCAAGGGGTCTCATGCAGTTGGAGGAATGAGGAAGAGAGAAACTGGTAAGAGATGAGTCAAAGTGGCCATTGTAAAGACTACAACTTGGGCTCTGAGTGACAGGGGAAAAGGAGTGACATGATATTACTCACACTTAAAAAAAAAAAAACCCTCTCTCTGCTGTAGAGAATATACTATAGTGAGGAAAAGGATAGATGCATGGAGGTAATAATCTAAGGAAGACAAATGAGTGTCTCAGAACAGGAAGAAGCAGTATAGGTAGTGAGAAATAGTCAAAGTTCAGTCATATTTGAAGACAGACCACTAGAGTGAGAGAGAAAGAGGGGAGTTAGCGATGACATCAAAGTTGTTGACCCGAGCAATTGGAAGGATGGAGTTGACATCTATGGAGAGATAACAGGCTACCGGTGGAGCAAGCTTTGAGGAGAAGATCACGAGTTTCATGTTGGACATGCTGAGGATGAGCTTTCAAA
Source organism: Balaenoptera musculus (assembly GCF_009873245.2). NCBI lineage: Eukaryota > Metazoa > Chordata > Mammalia > Artiodactyla > Balaenopteridae > Balaenoptera > Balaenoptera musculus. The sequence continues at coordinate 13,379,964 of NC_045794.1, read as the reverse complement.
CAGAGATATCAAATAGGGCATTGGATATCCAAGCCTATGATTTGGTACTGAAGTAGGGGCAGATGCAATTTGACAGTCATAAGCATTTCAGTGGTATTTAAAGTAATGGGACTAGTTGAGATCACCAAGGGAGTCAGGGTACATAGGAAGTCGGTGTAGACAGAGAAGAGGATTCAAGAACTGAGAGCCCTGAGGCACTCCATTATGAAGGCATTCAGGAGAAGATGAGAAATTTGCAAAGGAGATAGAAAAGAACCTGAGAAAAGAAGAAAACCAAGAATGCAACATCTTAGAAGTCAAGTGAAGAAAAGGTATCCAGGAGGAGGGAATGATCAACTGTGTCAAATGCTGCTGATGGATCAAACAAGCTGAGGACTGAGAATTGACTATTGGATTAAACAATCTGTGTGTTATGGGTGATTTTGGCAAGAGCTTTTTGTATGCCCAGAGTGGGAACGTTCAAAAGCCTGACCAGAATAAGTTTAAGGGATAACGGGACAAGAGGAATTGGAGACGATTCATTTGAAAAACTTTGCTACAAAGGGAAACAGAGAAATGAAATAGTAGCTGACAAAGGAATGGGGTTAAGAAAGGGTTTTTTATTTGTATTGCTTTTAAGGAAGAAAAATGATGGCATCACAGATTACTCTGGTGGGGATGATTCAACAGAGAAGGAAAGTTGATGGTGTCAGGAAAATACAAGTTGAGAATTTGGCTTTGATAGTAGCAAGCATAGTTCCTCAATGGGAACAGTCTGGAAGGCAGAGTGTATGGATGCAGAAACTCACGGGTATGTAAATATGGTGTGGAGATTCGACGGGAATTCTCTTCCAGCTGATTCGATATCTTTAGTGAAGTAGGATGCCAAGCCATGAGCTGAGGATGAAGGAGGACATTTTGGGGGTTGGAAGAGAGGGGAAAGGTGTGTAGTCGTTGTCTAGAACAACAGGGAGTGAAGGAACCAGGGAGATAATATAGAAGTTACCACGGAGCATAAGGAGGTCATTTGAGGTTTGTGGGCAGGAATTTAAAACGGGTTGGTCAATGGGGTTATAAGGTTTTCTCCAGCCACATTAGACTGCACGGATATAGGAGCAGAGACAGCAGATAAAGAATTGTTTTGCCAATCAATTTCCAGAAAGCAAGAGACAGTCAAAGGAATGAGGGAATGTGGAAGAATATGATTCTGACAGTTGAACTTAACTCATCCAGTGGAACTTAACTTGAGTAAAAAGAGTAGTGAGAACATGAAGGGCATGAAAGGGGTGAAAATAATAAAAGGAGTAATGGAGTGGAGGCCTTGAAGGAGGACAAGCATTCTGGTGGTCAAGAGTAAGCTGGGAAGATGGAAGGTGGTAGTCAGAGGGGAAGGCACAAAGTTGAGATTATGGAGTGGTGACAAGTATTACTCTGGGGCATGGGTTGGCAAACTTTTTCTTAAAAGTGTCAGATAGTAAATGGTTAGGTTTTACACTCTACTCTCTGTTACAACTACTCAACTCTGTCATTGTGGTGTATAAGCAATCGGAGACAATATACAGTGAATGGGTGTGGCTATGTTCCAATAAAACTTTATTTATAAATAGGTGGCAGGCTGGACCTTACCTGACTGTAGTTCAACAACCCTGGTCTGGGGTGCAAGATTCAGGGTGTGACCATGGGTGTGAGTGGCTGATGTCAAGTGGAGGACAAGGACATTGGAAAGGAGGTCAAGGAACTGGGAAACCAAGAGATGGCAGGATGGAAGGTTGGGAGGATGATCTATATGTATGTGTGTGTTAAAATTGCCGAGAATTAAGGCAGAAGTGGAACTGGAGAGCGTGACCATTAGAGGGGAGCTGATGACTTTGAAAAACAGAGGAAAACGTCTTAGAGATTGGTGGCTGACAGCACAAAAGAGAAATATTAGGTGATATAACTGGGTAACATGAGATTCAAAGCTGAAGCTTTTTAGGGATGAGGAAGGAAAAATGACCTGAAAATGGAAATAGTACAAAGTTCCATTTTCTAGGTCTGTGGTCTTCTCCACATGTTCAAAATAACCCCTCACCAAATGCAATAAACACATTTTAACTGTTTAAGAACAACTGGAGTAAAAGAAATTTCCAGCAACGAGTCCCTAGTACCAGGTGCCTCAGGAAGGCAGTTCTGGCCCTAGAGTTTGCATATTCTGCATATGCTGTGATGGGGCGTCTTTGCAAAACACTAATCACCCTCCACCTGGAGACACATTTCAGCTCTCTTTGGCAAGAAGACCAGCTTTCCCATGCACTGAATATTTTTTACAGTGTCTTCACAGTAAAATGAGAATTTTAGAATAGTGGCAGACTTGTTGATCATATCTATACTACAACATGCCGAAAGAAGTATCATGGAGCCTAAAAAATCAAGCTGATGATCACCAAAGTTGAAAAAGATCAGAACATGCAAGTAGACACCTGGAATTGGAGATCGGAGGACTTGAAGTGCTAAGTCCTATAAAAGGGAACCGGAGACTTTCAAAACGATGAAAATGACACCAAAGAGAGATTCACCAGCAGAGAGAGCTGGCAAAGTGTGTTCATGAATTATATACCACACCAGAAGTTCTAGCAAGAGAAAAGCACAGGATTAATAATTAACTAGCAAAGTAATAATGGGCTTGTAGAGTTTCTGCTTTTTCTCAGTGAAAGAAATCGGCCTACTTCGTCTTTCTGCCCATTGTTTGTCTCCTCATATTTATAAAGAGGAAAGTTCATAAGCCACATCCTTTTTATAACCATGAATCATTTCTTCCCAAAGCCTCTTCAGCATTTTCCTCGTACTCTCCTTTGGATCTTCCTGAACAAACCTTGCGAGCTTGGCCTCGGGCTCCTGCTGGTGGTTTGCACTGCACAAGAGAGCTCTGGTACCCACGGCCTCCTGGTGATGATATTTGAAGCCCTTCTTCACAGTATTTTATTTCTCACCATCATTACCTTCATCTCCAGTAACTATTTGTGGTATTAAGTGCCCAGTGAGCACCGCCCTTAGTATTGTGCATATCTCTGCTTTCTGCCCTCCCAGAGCTTAAAATCCAGGAAAGATGTACTGATGCTTTTTCCCACCCTCAGCCCCAGCACTCAGCACATCTGGAGCACAGAGCCTCCTTTAAATGTTTATCAAATGATAAATAAAAACACATGAAGAACACACAGAAAGCAAAACAGAAATGTTCAATGAATACAGGAAGGAACATGAATACATTGACATTAGGTGTTAGTAAGTTCATTTAAAAGTGCTGGACAAATGCAGAGTTTTACTGAGGTAAAAGTACAGAGAAATCAGGGGTGAAGTCTTCCTGAGAGGGAAGGGAGAAGGTAATAAAATCTCATTCTTCTTAGAGAGAGGGAAACTAAAAGTTTAGTGTTTACGGTATATCGGTTTTCTATCACCACATTTCTTTTTTAAAAGAGCTTTAGTGTTTATTTACTAGCTCTCACGGTAGAAAAATTTGCAAAGTTCAAAAGAGTAAAAATCCAATAATTCAGCCAGTCAAAGCTAAAACTGTTCATGTTATTTAATGTGTTTACTTACAATATTTTGCCACTCATATACAAAAGAGAGAGATGAGTACAATAAACTCCCATGTATTCATGTTCCAGCTTCAATAATCTTCCACACATGGCCAAACTTGTCTCATTTGTACCTTCTTTCACATACTTTCTTCCTCTTTGTGGTATAATTATGAAGCAAATCGCAGATATCATATCATAATAAATACTATAAATATTTTAGCTTTATCCCTTAGATTGCCATGCATATTTTAACATAGTTATGTTGATTTGGAATGTACAAAATTATATATACTTATTTCATTTATTTCTGATATTGAAAAAATTATTTTTAAGTGAAAATTTAAAAAAACTTTGCTCCGTGATTTTCGTTCAACCTTTTACCACCATTATTACTATTACTCCAACGATGACTTGGGGGGAAAAAGATAACCATTTTGGAGACCCGATGCTTAAGCTATTGTCTCTCCTTAAATGGTATAATTTAAATGCATATAAAGGGCTTTGCACAGTGCCTTACACAAGTAGTTAGGGGCTATTTGATTTGGTAAAATTAATACTGTTAAAAATAGCTAACCTTATTCAGCATTGTAATAAGCACTTTACATATATTATAGCAAGTAACAGTCACAGCACCCCAGCAAGTGAGTAATGGTCTTACTCTCATTTTATAGAGAAGAACACTGAGGCTTGGGAAGTTTAAGTAACATACCTAAAATCACAGAGGTAGTAAACAGTTGACCCGGGATTTTAGTATAAGCTTATCTAACTCCAGAGCCTATGCTGTTAACCTCCATGCTAGTTTTCTATGGTAAATTCAAGATTTCTATAGGGAACCTAATGATGTATATAGAAGTACAGAATCATAGACCTTATTGATAGATTGTCATGATACTATCCAGTACAAGCCTTAGCTCAATCCAAAATTCATAAGAAATACACAAATTGAGGTGAAATTTGGGTGAATATATTGGGACACTCAACCACCAGTAATCAAATTTTCCTTGTACCATTACAGCAATATATTTTGCCATTTTTTATTCCTTGTAGACATCTGTAAATTGTAACATCATAATATAGCTTACTATAGTAACTTTAACAAAGTCCAACAGAAATTTTGCCTGTTTTGGTAAACTTTCTTTGAGATATGATCAATACTAATTTGAAGAATATCTATGAAAGTATTTTAAAGAGAATGTTCTAAATTCTGACCTTTTTTCTTCTCAGTCTCTGTAATATCACACAGATTTGTTCCAAGTACCATCAGAGGAAACTTTATGAATTGTTTGACACTGTTCAATGTATTTGGTTGTTTCATGGGGGCTCTGATGGTGGAGTTGGTTTACCTCATCTCAGAAGGTTAAAACAGTTTCATGGTATGCTTATATATATATTGATTTGATGACTAGAGAACTGAGAGACAAAACCTTAAGAGAGGGGCTTTGCTAGTGTAGTCTTTTTTTAAATTGATCCACTTTTGCAATTAAGATAGAATTAAGATAGGAAATAGACTCTTGCTGTATTCATTAATTTCTAGGAATTGTTTTTCTTTTGATAGGGGGAGGTAATTACAGAATGTCACTTCTCATGAGACCCTGTCTGCTGTCTTTCTTTCGTGTATTTTAAAACAAACTGGTCCTTATATTCTTACTAGGTCTTTCAACAGGGCTGTATTCCATAATGTGTCATAGCTGGCATAGGTAACCCTCAGAAAAGGTAAGTCCTGTGTAAATATAAGAGGACAGGGTATCTGGATGATCCTTTATCCAGAAATAGTGTCTGTGCAACCAAAGAGAAATTGTGAGTTGAATGACAACTGATCTTGGAAAATTTTCCCTATAGACAGTTTGGTAAGGAGAAATAATCAATCTGAAAAATTCACATGCAACATAAAAAGTACTACTCTTATATGGGCTGGTAGAAAAATCAAACAGGGTAACATTAAAGATTAGTTGTCACAGTGAAATGTCTTTGGCTGTTTTTTAAATCTACAGACTTTTTCTTTTATTTGTTCTGAGAGGTTAATACAGCTTAAAATTTATTAAATTTGCTTGTGCTTATTTTATGGGAAATACTGCATGCCTATTCTTCTCTGCTTTCAAAAATACTTATTGTTATACTTTTAAAATAATGTAAAGAAATATTCATTTGTATTCTCTACAAATAAATTTTACTTACCTACGTTCACATTATGGAAAACATAAATTCTATGAATGAGAAACTCCTTGTAACACTAGGGTTTCCATTCAAAAAATATTTATGGAGGATCCACTCTGTTCCAATTACCATATTGGGCACTAGAAACACCATGGCAAGCAAAATAAACTTCCAAACCATCACAAAATTTCCAGGGGTGTAGGGAAGCAATAAAATTGAGTGAAGAATTAAATGATAGGTATAGTAGAGTTCTAGGGAACAAATCTACAATCCTTGATTGTTAAAATCAAACCCTGTTCTTTTCTTAGTTGACTGAGAAAGTTAAGCCAAAGTATATATTGAATACTTACCATGTGCCAGGCCCTGTGCTACATGGAATTATGTGAGATATGGTTCCAGTTTTCAAAGGGCTCAAATCCAAACTGTCACAATTAAGTGTGAACTACAGGAGTTGTTGACATCTCTGATGATTAGATTCTTTAAATGCAAACAAAGAACAAAGCACTGGTATTAGGATTTTATAAGATAACTTGGAAAATTCTTACCTATATCTCTACCTCAACATCTTAGTTGTTGAACATGTTTATTTTCTTCAACATTACTCAGTGAAAATGTTTCTGAAAATTTGCTTAAAAAAAAGGTCTATAATCAAATTACATTTGACATATTCTAGAAAGACTGCAAGGTCAAACATTACTATCAGTTTACCTTTTATATAAGTCTAAATTTTTCATATACGTGCTTAAGCAAATGAACCAGAGTCTGTCCAAACTTCAAGTTAAGTTCTCCACAAGGCAGTTCTCACTTTAGTCATCAGCCACAAGTTTGAAGGTCCCCAGGGCTGCCATCACTTCTGATAAGCTGGCTATAAATATGGAGATTCCCCACAGACTCCCCCTCAGAACTGATAATTTGCTAGAAAGCACAATACTTAGGATTACAGCTTTATTATAGCAAAAGAATACAAATGGGCATGTGATAAAGGGAGAGAGGCATAAAACAAGGTCTGGGAGGGTTCCAAAAGTGAAGCTTCTTTCACCCTCAGAGATCTGGTACCCAACTGGCACATCAGTGTGTGACCATACGCAGAGTATTATCACCCTGGTAAGCTTACCTGAGCTTTGGTGTGCAGACTTTTTATTGAGGCTTTATTAGGTAGGCAGATTGACTGAAACATTGGCCATTGTGGTTGAACTCAATCTCCAGCCTCTTTTCTCTCTGAAGAGATCGGGCTGATATCCTGTGGCTCAAAACCCCAACCCTCTAATCATACGGTTGGTCTTCCTGGCTGGCCAGCTCCCATTCTGAGTCATGTCATTAACATAAACCATCAGGTGGGGCTTAAGAGGCCAACCATGAATAACAAACATACTTCAATCACTTAGGAAATTCAATGGTTTTAGAGTTTATCTCCCAGGAACCAGGAAGAAAGACCAGGCAATTTCTTTATCACGCACAACTATTCTTGCAAATACATTTCACTGAAAACCTAAATTTTTATTGAGAATCTGCATAGTGTGGTAGGACCTGTTATATACATTACTGGGTTTATTACAGCAATCTTATAAAGTTGATATTACTATCCTCATTTTTGAAATTTAATAATTAAGACAGAAATAAGAAAAATGAAGTGCTCCAGTCACCACCACTAGTATCTGACAGAGCTCTGACCCTCCCAGCATTCTGAAACCACTGCCAATGTTTTTCTTCAATATTTATTTACTTATTTAATTTTATTTTGGCTATGCCGGGTCTCAGTTGTGGCACATGGGGTCTTCATTGCAGCATATAGGATCTTTATTTGCAACCAATGTTGATTTTAGTACATCAAACAGCTACTAAGAGTCACACAGTGTAAGGGCTTTTTACTTCTGCAATACAATCTCCTTGGATGGAGGTCTGCATATAGGATATTATTGATAATATTCTAGACATAGTAAAAGATAGATTTTTAAAAGTTTATATAATTTTGGCAGTTTGGTGCCCATGCAAGGAGGTTTACCAAGAACACATGGTGAGGACATCTTAGCAACATGGGACGTGCAGGGGAGATTCTCTAAACTTATGTTCAAAAGAACACCATTTAAATTGCTGATGATTGATTTGATTTACTTCTGAAAAATTTTTTTTCTGTTCATAGTAATACCGTGTTACATCAAATCACATCCCAATAAATTAGAATCTTACAGTTGGATGTCACCTTAGAGGTAATCTTGTCTAACACTGTACCAAAAACTAGAAGATGTACCATCATCTTCCAGTGCCCAGAAAAATTCTCTACTTTGAGAAGTAACCTGAGTCTACTCATCTGTTGATAACTGTATTCCACAGGATAAGCTTAGTTTTCTATCCACATAGCAACTCTTCAGACATTTGATAAATATTTGGAGAAGTAATGTGGTACAATGTTTAAAAGAGTAGGTCCTGTAGTCAAACTATATGAATTCCAATCCAGGTAGTCTAGCTGTGTGTCCTCAGTTTTCATGCCAGAAACAACAACAATAAATAATTCATCATGTTTCTGAGAGGATTAAGTAATTAATATGCACAATAAGTGCTCAATAAAGACAGCTATTATGATCCCCTTCTATTTTATAGACAAACCACTCCAGTTTTTTTCATGTTACATGATTCCCTGATTTTTCACTAACAAAACCCCTCCATCCGTTAGACAAATAACAACTTGTCTGTATCTTTCTTAAAATATGGTTTCCAGAATCAATCGCAATACTCAAAATGGGTACATCAAGATAGATATGTTACTTTTATCAACCTTCTCTCTCTCTTTCTTTCTCTCTCTTTCTTAATGCCAACAGAGACTGTGGTGACTTTTTCAGTAGTTGCATCACACCTATGGTAAATTAAAACCCGAGGCTTTTTTTTATTTTTGGCAGTTTCTCTCAATTCAGTTCCAGTCATCTTATCACAATTTCTTTTCCTAATTAAATGGGGGACTTTATCTCTATCCTTAATAAATGTCAACCCATCATTCTAAATAACAGACATTTAAAAAACTTGATTCTGTCATCCAGTGAATTACTAATCTTCACTTTTTTACCAGCTTTGTGTCATCTGCAAATTTAGTAAGCAAGTTCCTAGACTTCTTCCAGGTAACTGATAAAATTGTTGAACTGGACAGGACCAAAACCAAAGCCTTGTGGAAAATTCCTAGAGATCTCACTGCAAGTTAATGACAATCAACTAATCCTCCCCTTTTGGATATAATCATCTCCCACTTCACCTAATTACTATCATTCAGCCCACACACTTCTCCATCATCCCCAGAATGACATCACAGGAGACTTTTGTCACATGTTTTTCTAGGAATAGGATATATCTGAGTTTGTGACAGTCCCTTTAACCATCAGATTAGCATTCGTCAAGAAAGGAAATGAAGTTCATCTAGATGATTTGTTTTAGTGACCCTAAACTGGCGTATGGTGACTAATTAGGACCCCTAAGAGAGGGTGATCCTTTGACTTTTTGCATGACTTTGGGTAGGTCGTCATCACTCTAAGACTGTTTCCTCCTACGTAAAAAAAGAGAATGCTGCACTTCAGTTTTCTCAGAGACGATGGGAGGATAAAGTTAAGTAATGTATTTGAAATTTTAATGCCAGAGATTATTTTAAATATAAGATAAAGCCATAGTCGCACATTTGGTTAGAAATAAGATGGGTCTATTTAATCAAACAACCAGACCAATTTCTTTGACAGAACCGACCATAGTGAAAAGAACACTATAGCTCTATGCTTAAGCATCCCACAAGCCTCCACATTCCATTTAGAATATAGGATATTTTAAACCTTTAAGGATTCATGTCAGCAGAGCATGTGTGTATGTGAGCGCGTGTGTGAGTGTTAGCGTATGATTGGAAAAGATGATCAGCGATCACAGTCTCCAAGCTGCATTAGTCATTTTTAGCACCATGATGGAGAATGGTGTGAATGCGGTAAATTCAAAAGATTTCTCAAAACTTGACTGTGCAGACAGACAACTGTTAGAATGACATTTTCAGTACAAGTGAGAAAACTGATCCTTCTGGGATCTCTAACTCTGAGTGTTTTAAAGAAGATACAAGACTAAACCCATCCTCCTACACTAATCATTTCAGGAATAGTTTATCTAAAAGTAGCAATGCTAATAAAAGGGAGTGAAGAAGTCAGTCAAACTGCTTATTTCGACTCTATGCCATTAGCAACCAGATCAATTTTCTCACACACATGAGCGCGAGCTTACCTTTTGACAAAAATAACAAAATAGAATTCAGTGAAAAGTGACATCTTAGTTATGGATGTGTAGGTGATTGAAAGATCCAAAGCAAAATGCCTCAGAGAAACTGGATAATTGGGCAGAATCAAGAGGTCAAGGTATACATCTTCTTGCCCCTGTTAGTCCTTCCTCTTCAGAGTTCAGGAAAGAAGCAGAGAATTTAGCTGTTTAATTCCCACCAAGAGAATTTTAAATTAGAATAGTGATCTTTAAAAATTCTCATTTAAATATCTATGATTATTGAGACCACTGACAGCCATCTCAGCATGAATCAAGGAGTCGTTCTTGAAACAGGAATTTGCAGTTGCAGTAAACTTGAAAGAAGAAAGTATTTATGCATCTGGAAGGCTATTCAACTGGATTTCACAGGTCCGTGCCTATTTTCTTAGAGATGTGTTTCTTCAAATTCACATCAATGCCTCAGGTCTAACTACAAATGGGTTTCGAGATGACAGATTTTTAGACCCAGAAGGGAAAAGAAGTGGCCTGCTACCCGGTATTTCACCTTTAGCCAGCCCATATTCTACTTGACCGTCAACTGGCTTCGTGCCACTCTTCCCGTGGCTAACATGGCATGCCCCCAGTGCTCCACGGGCAAAGCTGCTCTTGACCCTCCGTCAGAATCAGGTGCAGAGTCCCCCTCGTCCAATAGGGTTACATATCCCAGAAACAACTTATTCTACACCCTCAACCTTTGGCTCCAGAGAGACCCTCAGAGCTGCTCGGAGGCCTTAGGGTTCATAACAGTATCAGGGCAAAGCCCAAAATACTTTTCAGATGGGGACAGGAGCATCCATTGCTGTTGGCTCATGAGAGGTAGAAATGGAGGAACTTGGAGTCAGACCAATCTGAGTTCAAAGTCAACTCAGCCCTTGATAAACTGTGAGGTCTTGAGCACTAGGGGTTCAGAACAGCCCTCCCCAAGATGTGCTAGTTTGGCCTATTATTTATTTGAGCTAAAGTTTGCATTATTTTGAGCTAAAGTCAGTGGAGACTTTACTGCCCCTCCCTTAACTTCCTAGAAAAATTTAAACTGGGAATTTTTCACGGAAAAAGAGTTTTCACCAGAGATAAATTTTACCGAAGTGGCCCCATCTCTATGGCAGGGCAAACATCTAATTACCAAACATCTGCTCTTTTTCTTATTATTCTGTGAATTACCCTCTTTCTTTGGAAGCTCCAGGCCCTTATCCCATTTCTTACATCAGGATGGCGTATATACCTCATTTTATCTTTCTTTTTTTGAACCTCTCATGTATGTGGGGTTCCCCGTAAGTACAAAATTAAATTTGATTTTCTCCTGTCAATCTGTCTCATGTCAATTTCATTCTTAGACCAGCCAGAAGAACCTAGAAGGACAGAAGAAAGTTTTTTTCACCCCTGACTGCACATTACTTAACCTGTCTGAGTCTTAATTTCTCCTTCTCTAAAATGGTATCACTAACAATTTCTAAGATATCTATGAGGACCAGAGGAAATAGATATAAAGCACCAGATCAGTAAAGGTGCACAAAAATAATGATTTGTATTGTTATTGTAATTTGAGTGGGATCTCAACATTTTCCAAGTGGGCTAGGATTATCATGGGCACGATGTTCTGGTTTGGCATTTTTATAATTCTTCAGAAAAGAATGTGTCCCATAAATGCAGAGCTCAGGTATCCTATCAGCTTCAATTCCAGGACCAGATTGGGATGAGATGAAATAAAGCCACGTTCTGAGATTCTTCTTGGCCTCATGGACCCATGCCGTTAGTGGTGCTCCCTTTGCATGGCAAACTTACATGTCTAGATAGAGTTAGATTCACATCCATGTTCATGCTAAGAGTGCCTGCAAACGGTGTTGAAGTTGACACTAGAAAGATGAGTGGTATTTGGCTTGGTGAGCATAAGAGTGAAGAATTTCTGGTAGAAAGAACATATACCAAAGCCTGGAAGTAAGGAATCACCTGGTGCATCAGAGGAACTCAGAGAAGATCAGTAACCTGAAAATATTCAGGGAGTATCACATGAAGTCAGGTTGAGAAAGTAGAAGTAAAATCATGCAGGACCTTTGGCTTACAGGGATTTTTTTTTTTTAAACCTGTATGCAATAAGAAATTATAAAGGCATCAAGCAAGTGACATGAGCTATTTGTGTTTTAAGATCACTGTGGATGCAATGTAATTTGAAAAGGAAAGAAGAATGGCTTGGGAGAAGCCGGAAGGGTTCAAATGAAGTAACTCAGGCAAGTCTAGTGGTGATGAACTAGTGAGGAAGTAGGCAGATGGAGAGAAATGGATAGATATAAGCTTGATTTCAGAGGTAGAATCAATAGTGCTTAGTGATGGTTTTGATAAAGTCAGGAGGTGGTAGGATGCAGAAGAGAGGAGTGGTATCAAGGAAGCATCCCAGATTCTGCCAAAAGCAACTGGGTGGGCAAAGATTCTATTTACTAAATGGAGAACACTAGAAGACAAAGAGGTTGAAAAACTTTTCAGCCATTCATTTTTTAACACATTAAGTTTGACCTACCTGTGAGACATCTGAATGGAAATAGCTGGATCTCAGAAAAAGGATCTGGGTTAGATATATAAATATGAGAATCTTTGGCACAAAAATAGCATTTGAGCCCATGGAAGTGAATAAAATTATCTAGTGTGAATATTAAGAACGAGGAGAGAAAGGACCCCAGGAACTAGACCTGAAAAGCCTCAATAATAGAGGTTAAATGGAGGAGAAATGGCCAGCCGGAGAAGGAAAAGGCCAGCCAGAGGGTGGAGGGAAATATATACATACATACATGTGTGTGCGTGTGTGTGTGTGTGTGTGTGTACTGAAGATAAGAGAGAGGACTGATTCAAACAGGAGATGATAAATTGTGTAAAATGCTACTGTGGGATCAAGTAGAGTGAGGAATGGAAAGTATCCATAGATTTAACAAGAGATCATCACTGGTAACTTTAGCAAGAGTCGTTTCAGCAGTGAGAAGGGAAAGAAAACCAGATTGGAGTAGGGTCAAAAATATCTAGTAAGTGAGGAAATAAAGGCATCACATCTAAACAACTCTTTTGAAGAACTTTCTCTGAAGATTTAAGAAATAAAGTGGTGGTTTGGAGGAAGCTGTGGGTAGATTTACCAGATTTAGCACTTAAAAATATAAGACACCCAATTATGTTTCAATTTCAGGTAAACTAAATTTGTTTTAGAGTAAGTATGTCCCATGCAATATTATGGATGTACTTTGCATAAATTATACTTTACAAAATTATGTGTGTGATATTTAGGACATGCTTATTCTAAAAAAATAATTCATGGTTGCTCTGAAACTCAAATTTAACTGTGAGTCCTGTGTTTTATCTGGGAAACTGAGATGTGGGTTCGAGATACATTTTTTTTTTAATTTTGAGAGATACTTGATCATGTTTAACTGATGAAATTATCTGGCACAAATGGAGAAGTTAAAAATGCAAGAGACAAAGGGAGGTTGACTTCTTAGAGAGGGTGGATACTTCTTTCCTGCACTGAAACAGAAGAAAGGAGAGCGTGGGTGCAGGTGCAAGCAGATGTGTAGTTCTGGTGTCAGAAATATCCTGGAGCCTTCCTTTCAAGGCTCCCAACTTTCTTTATAAAGTAGGCAGCAAACTATTCATGAAAGCAAAAGTGGCTTAAGATGAGAATAAAGAGTAGGAAAGACAGGGGGATAGGAATTTGTTATTTCGAGAGCTAGAAAAGATGATTTAGAAGAGAAATGTTAAGAAGGGTGGCAGTGTTGAGTACCCAGTTGACACTGGTGATCATGAAGGGTGATTTCAAACCACCTAAAGCATGATTTTGCCCAGTGCTATTCAGGTGCTCAAGGCAGGCATGAAACTGTCTGGTAGATTTTAAAATGGTCTAAAGACCATAAGAAACAAGAAGAAAGGCACAAACTCTATTCTTGATTTTAAGTAATTTAGGGTAAATCTTATAGGCTATTTCCCTATAAATATGCAAAAAATGAGAAAAGTTTTCTTCTCAAATTTTGATATTAATAAGTCTACACCATTAGCTAATTGGAGGTGCAAATGAAAGGACAGACTGTACAAGCAAGCAGATTTGGGGCAAAAATCAGTTCCTGCTATATCCATGATGTTATTTAAATTCAATATTTCACTCTTTGAAATAGCTCCACTTAGAGCTTGATTTATTAATTCAGTCCACAAAAACACATTAGGTTCCTACTATGTGCAAGAACTGGCTAATACTGAATTAATAATACCATGGCTGATGTTTAATTAACAAGAAGAACCTTATAGAAATATTTGACACTCAAATTAATATCAGATATATTCATTTGACTAATGCTATTACAATTACAGTTCAGAGCTAATGGCATTATCGGGCTATTATCACAAAGCATTGCCTCTCTTCTAAAACTCATTTCCATGATAATTCATTGAAATCATCATGAGAACACACTATCTTGATGGGTTTTTACCTCCCAATGCTCTTCAAGAGAATGAAATCACCCTTATAAGAAAGCTTGTTATCCCAAATATCACCCAGGCCCGTTCTCCTGCAGTTCAGGTGAACAATGCATAGAGATTTCTCAACAATTTTGAAAGACACTGTGTCCTTTCCTGGAAACAGCAAGTTGATTTCATTTTTATCCACAATTCCCAAGAAGTAGAAATGCAAATTTCTGTCTCGATGCAGACATTGTTATGAGAACAAAGTATTGAGCATGTGCAGATCCGGGGCCCAATCTCCAATCACCCATTCATTCAACAAATATTTATTCTGTCTCCTTTACATGACTTTATGCAAACAGTTCAGCCTCTCTGTGTCTCTGTTTCCTTGTCTGTAATTTGAGGGTAATAATAATTTGAGTAGTTATTAGATCAATATGAAAAAGTGGTAGAAAAGCCAAAGTTAGAATATAGTTGTTAGGCATTTTTTCCTTCAGGTATCATGAAAATTAATGTGTTTTAAAAATTAACTCAGGTAGGAGAGCTATGAATCTCAAATGAAGCATTTAAATCAGGTTACTGAAAGGAGGAAGGAAAGAAATTAACATTTATTAAGTGTCAGTTATATGCAGACCTTGCTGTATGCATTTCACAAAGATATTATTTCATTAAATCTTCACAACAATTCTTTGGGGGTAGATATTTGTAGCCCCACCATGAATAAGAAGAAAATGAGCTCAGAAAACTATACAAGTTGCCCAAATCATAAAGCCAAGGTGGATCCCTGATTCCAAAGCTCTTTTCATCGCACAGGGTTTATTTCCCTGGACACAGAAGCACGTCCACCCTGGAAAATGATGGGTACATCTTTTTAATTGCATACTTCTTGGCTCCCAAGCAAAAAGCACATAGTGAAGTGATAGATGTGCCTAAAATAAAGTAAGGTGTAAAACCCATTTCAGTTTTGTCTCAACAATTTTGGATGTTTGCTAGATGACCCCCATTATAAAATAACTTTTAAAAAAGTCTAACAAAGTTTGAGGTAAATAATTGCTCCCTGTGTCCAACTATCATTTGAAAAATTGCAAAAGGCACATTTTAAGATTTTCAAAGTTTCAATAAAAACAAAAATAAACAAATGGGACCTAATCAAACTTAGCTTTTGCACAGCAAAGGAAACCATAAACAAAACGAAAAGACAACCTGCAGAATGGGAGAAAATATTTGCAAATGATGTGACTGACAAGGGCTTAATTTCCAAAATATACAAAGCTCATACAACTCAACAACAAAAAAACAAACAACCCCAATTGAAAAATGGGCAGAAGACCTAAACAGACATTTCTCCGAAGAAGACATACAGATGGCCAATAGGCACGTGAAAAGTTGATCAACACTGCTAATTATTAGAGAAATGCAAATCAAAACTACAATGAGGTACCACCTCACACCGGTCAGAATGGCCATCATTAAAAAGTCTACAAATAATAAATGCTGGAGGGGGTGTAGAGAAAAGGGAACCCTCCTACACTGTTGGTAGGAATGTAAATTGGTGCAGCCACTGTGAAAAACAGTGTGGAGGTTCCTCAGAAAACTAAAAATAGAATTACCATATGATCCAGCAATCCCACTCCTGGGCATATATCCAGACAAAACTATAATTCAAAAAGATACCTGCACCTCTATGTTCATAGTAGCACTATTCACAATAGCCAAGACATGGAAACAACCTAAATGTCCAATGACAGATGAATGGATAAAGAAGATGTGATACATATATACAATGGAATACTACTCAGCCATAAAAAAGAATGAAATAATGCCATTTGCAGCAACATGGATGCAACTAGAGATTATCATACTAAGTGAAGTAAGTCAGAAGGAGAAGGACAAATACCATACAACTTACATGTGGAAGCTAAAATATGACACACATGAACCTATCTATGAAACAGAAACAGAATCATGGACATTGAGAACAGACTTGTGGTTGCCAAGGGGGAGGGGTTTGGGGGAGGGATGGAGTGGGAGGCTGGGGTTAGCAGATGTAGGCTTTTATACATAGAATGGATAAGCAACAAGGTCCTACTGTAGAGCACAGGGAACTATGTTCACTATCCTATGATAAACCATAATGGAAAAGAATATTAAAAAAAGAATGTATACATATGTATAACTGAATCACTTTGCTGCACAGCAGTCATTAACGCAACATTGTAAATCAATTATACTTCAATAAAAAAATTTAAAAATAAAAAAATAAAGATTTCTCACAGTTCCATTACCTTCAGAATAAAACAGTAGTTAGTAAAAAGGGGAAATACTGCCTCTTCCTCCAAAAAGAGACAGCCAAAGTCCGCCTTGAATCAAAAACAATATGCTTTAGCACTTAAAATAATGCCATGTATACTTGAGGTATTGGGTAAATCTAGGATTTCAATAGAGAATACAGTGAAATGTCACTGAAGGGTTCAGAATCGACCAGTTTTTGTCACTTGGGGTATTATAATTTCCAAAATAAAATCTTAGGACAGGTTCGTAAATAGCACGTAACTTGCAGGTTACAATATTGAGGCTGTTATCCTGTACTTTGACTGCTGAAGAAGAGTTGGTTGTGATTGAAACCCAGCCAATTCTGATCTTTTATAATAAATCAGAAATGATTTTTAGAAGTCAAAGTTTTTCAAAAGTATGCTTGATGAAGTGGTTTTAAAATATTATTTTTCTGCCATAAAGGTAATAAATGATGAAATAAATCCAAAGTATATAAGAAGGGAGAAAAAAAGACTTTGAAAAGATAATAGCAATTATTATTTGGGTAAATTTTCTTCCAAATTTATTTTTATTTGTGTGTGTAGGTATTAAATTTATATGGGTATATATTTTAAGCAAAATTAGTGTCCAAATTAATCCTGCTGAAAGCTCAATAAATAAATATGTATCAAGCACCCACCTTTTGTTCTTTCTTTAAAAATATTGAGAGCATACTTCCATGTCTCTCCAAAAGAATAAAAGCTCACTTTTAACAATTACTTGATATATTTCATTGCATGGATGAATATATATCTTAATTTAATTTGCCTTTCCCTTCTTGAGGAATGTTTAGGTTGTTTCCCATTTTCTAATGCTACAAATATTACTAAGGTGAGCATCTTTTATATAATATTAAAGTACATCAACTTATTGTCTCCGTGGAATAGAATCCTGGAAATGTGATTGCTTTCAATGAAGTTAAATATTTTAAAGACTCCTGAGAAGTAAAGCCAAATTGTTTTCTAAAAGGCTACATCAATTATGCTGCCAGTGTGGTAGGATATTACTTGTCTCAATGTATTAATTTCAGCCCTGAGAATATTACTATTTTAATCTTTGTTAATCTGATTAGCAAAAATCATATTCCATTGTTACTTTAATTTGTGTTTTTAAGAACAGGAAATTGAAATTTTTAATGTTATGAACATTGCTATCTTTTCTTCATTCATAAAATGACATATATTCTTTGCCCATTCTTCTTTTGGTCTATTTGTGTTTTTTCTTATTGCTTTCTATGTCTTTGAAACTTTAGAGATATTATTATCGTCATTTATTGCTAATATTTTCCCGGTTTTAACGAAACATTTAATTTTATAGATGAGTTTTTTTTACATGTGTTTTGCTGATATATGTAATCAAGTCTATCAACCTTTATCACTGTGATTAATTTCATTGCATTTAGCTATAGTTATGGAATTTCAGTAGATTAATAGTTTGAATAGAATTTTCTCATTCATGTGGACTTAATTTTCGTGTTAAGTAAAATAACACTTATTTGATTCAAATAAAAAAATTGCACAACATAGTTTGATATATGTTGAGAAAGGTTAGTTAAACCAGAAATATTCCACAACCATAGGATAAGTGAAATGATTCTGGTTAGTCAATGATGTGTACTTTATTTTTATTTGTTTTTTTTTTTTTTTTAGATATTTTTTGATGTGGACCATTTTTAAAGTCTTTATTGAATTTTCCTTACAATATTGCTTGTGTTTTATGTTTTGGTTTTTTGGCCACGAGGCATGTGGGATCTTAGCTCCCCAATCAGGGATCAAAGCTGCACCCCCTACATTGGAAGGTGAAGTCTTAACCACTGGACCGCCAGGGAAGTCCCGTGATGTGTACTTTAATATAGCCTTAGTGCTCAGGTGATCTTAGGACTGTTTCAGGGCTATCTTTGCATCTTGTTCCTTTTAGCTGCCTCTTGATTTTAGCTTAGTATCACCCTCTTTTCAATTATTACAGTTTTATGATATATAATACATATTAGGTATTACTAATCATACTTCTTATGGTCATTCTTCATTTATAAAAATATAATAAATATAAGAATCATATTCCCTATGGTTTATACCTCCATATGAATTTTAAAATCATTCTTTTAGTTTTCCCCAATTCCTGTTTTTATTTAATAAAATAAGTAGAAGTTGTTAGCTAATTTTAGGGGAAAAAATAAAAGCTTTTACAATAGTGGTCCGTCTAAGTGTATAACATTTTTAATTTATTCAATGTTTAAAAATTTAGTTCAGTAAGATTTTCTTCATATATATCCTTAACATTTCTTGTTAGAGTTATTGTAGGCATTTTATGCTCTTTATCTTTTTGCTGTTATGAACTGAATCATTTTCCCTCATTACAGCTCACTGAGATAATCACTATTATATAGGGAGATTATTAATGTTTATGTCTTCATCTTGCATCCAACTTCTTAAACTTTCTTAGTAAATTTATGAGAATATTTTAGTTGATCCTTTTAAGTTTACAGCAGTATTCTCTAATCTTAAGATAAATATAATTTTTATCCTTATTTTCAATATTAACTCCTATGCTTTGCATCCTCATCAGGACACAGAACTTCCAGGGCAATGTTAATACCAGAAGACAGTCACATTTTATCTTGCTCATGATCTTAATATGAATTTTTCTCAGTTTTCTATTAAGCATATTTGTAGGTTTATAAAGATAATCTTAAATGATGTTTTTTATCATAAGAAAATTTCTATTTCTTGTTCTCTAAGATTTAAATAAATCAGGTTAAATTTTATTGAATGCTTGTTAAACAGCTCTTGAGATCACCTTTTGATTTTTCTTACTGCTCCTGACATTATGGTATATTTAATTAATAGATTTTTCAACATGAAGTCATCTTAACATACATGGGATAAACAATCCTCAATAACATCAATACTTGATGATCTTTTGCTCTGGAAGATCCAGGGGAAAGATTCACTTCTTCCATGAAAATTAAAAGGTGCATTCAGGACCTAATATCTCTTTTGAGAATCATTCTTTGTAATGTTTTCCTGCTATTTGCTGCCATTAAGATTTTTCATCTCTTCTTAGTTCTATTTTGGCAATTAATGTTTTCCTAGATAATCATCCTCCTTGCATAAGATTTTTTGACACTAACATAGCATACTCATAACTAAACATTGTTATCTCTTTTGATTCTTTTGTTGTGTATTTTGATTGGATTTGTCAGGGTTTTTGTTGTTACTGTTGTTACATTTTCCTGCAATGAATCAGCTCTTAGAACTATTTAATATACTTTAAGATATTGACTTTCTGTTCTATTTCCTTCCTCTTACTTTCCGTAGATTTTTAAAAATTTATTTTCTGATTTTTTTGTGTGTTGAATGTTTAATTCATGTATGCTCATTCTTACTCTAAAAATGAAAACAGTGTGCCTTTAAATCTGTCTCTTAACAGGATTTAAATCTGTATGCCTAAATTTGTAAATGCAATTTTCTCATTTTCTTTATTTTCTAAATACATTGTGATTGTGGTTTTCATTTACTCTTTGACCAGCTAGTTATTTGGGAGCAGAATCTTCAATTTATAGGAATTTGGTTTGTTGTTGATGTTACCTAAACTTCTGTAAGTTCTATAACTTTTTTCTTTCTACTAAACAATGTGGTGGTCTTAATTAAATTCTTACCGATTGTATTATTCTTTTTTTATTCAAGTATAGTTGATTTACAATATTGTGTTAGTTTTGGGTGTACAGCAAAGTGCCAATCACATTATTCTAATTCTCTACATTATTTTCCTTTTTGCCTATTCTATCAAAAATTGATCACAGTGTGATGTATGTAATCATTCACAAGAATTATCTACCTGTTATTTATTTCTGTGTTTCCAACAGATTTTGTTATGTTTCATTACCTAAGGGATATTCATTGACATATCTTCAATTTGAATTGTGCTTTTTACCAATATAAAAAGATCCTTGATGTCCCTTTGACAAAGTTTTTCCTTTGAATTCAATTTTTCCTGAAATCAGTATTTTCTGCTATTTTATTTTCATCTTTGCCTTATGAGTTTCTCACTTTTATTATTATTATTATTTTAACCTTTGTCATTTTGTGTTGGGGTGTTTTGTAAGCAACAGTAATAATATATATTATCATCACATTTCCTCCCTCACATGGATC
Source organism: Balaenoptera musculus (assembly GCF_009873245.2). Classification (NCBI taxonomy): domain Eukaryota; kingdom Metazoa; phylum Chordata; class Mammalia; order Artiodactyla; family Balaenopteridae; genus Balaenoptera; species Balaenoptera musculus. Next base: position 13,359,107 of record NC_045794.1, on the reverse strand, counting down.
TAATTACTCATCTCCAAGGCAGAGATTTACTGAGAGGTAGTATCTACTAACTGAGAATGTATATGGATTTCCTTACCTCTGGTCACATTCCATATTTTTGCCAAAATCTTCTGTTAAGGTGCCCCATTAAAACCCAAGTTACTGCAACAAGCAGACTGCTGAGCTAAAGTGAGAACGTTATCTATACCATTTTCTGGTTCTCCAACACTCTGATCAGACAGTGTGATTATAATTTGCAGTCTCAAGCATACTTGACTCGCTCACGTTCATCTGTAATGCTTTCCTTCTGAGAACTACAATACTGTGCTCCCATTACTTCTTGTCTCAGGGTTTACGGAAGTTCCACTCCCCGATGTATCAATAGTTTAGCAGCAGAGATACTTGGCGCTGGGTACTGGTTAGAGGCATGTAGGGGAGGACTTCTCCTCCCCAAAACAGTACTTATGCATTAGGTCAACAGCAAATACTATAATTCTGTCTAGAATTGACCTTGATTTCTGTGGTCGGGGCACTTCCTGATCACCTCTTATTCACCCCATTGGGGCGGGAAGAATCCTCCCCCTAAATAGCATAAGAAGGCTGAATACGTGGGCAGATGAGACGGACAGCAGTTTAGTCATCACCTGTGCTCACAGCCCAGGGGACCAGAGCATGCCATGCCTGGCCCTGTGGGGTTGCACTGAGGAAGAGAGGGAACAAGCAGGGTCTGTAGCAACAAAGCAGTGAGGTGATCTCTGGTTCCTACAGGAGGATGTGATTGCTGGTCTGAATAATGTTGAAAGCTAGTAAGGAAGTGAAATCTGTTAGGTTGAGGACCGGGCAGAGTGCAGCTGGTCTGGCTAATAGGGAATTAGCCAGGAGGACAATATCCCCCTGTGGGGAACATATCTGACAAAGGAAGCAGGGGAATGTGCGGTCAGGCCTTTGGGGCCCTGTGACACTCAAGACATAAAGGCAGCACATGAAATGTTAGGCCTTATAATACAGGGCATAAGATGGGACAGGAATAAAGTATGTTCCTCTTTTACATCAGCAGCTTTGTGCTGTTTATAGCCTCAGAGCATGTGTGGGTCACCGTATGTATTTCTCAATCCCGTTCCAAAAGCCTTAAATTTAGTGTAAATTACCCCAAGAGTCTCACGATAGGTTGAGTCTCACGATAGGTCAATCCCAGGATTTAGGTGGAAATGTCGTCTTAGGAATTTTAAACGGTATTTGGGGTAAGCTATGTCAAAGACTGCTGTCCAGACGTTTTTAAACTGTTGAGATGCTGAGGAAAGTCCTAAAATTAGTAGCTCTGTTAGCGCCAGTAGGGCGCTGTATTCGTGCAGTGGTGAGGGTAAGAAATGAGGGTTCTGCTGAGTGATGATTCCCTTTACCGCTCTGTGCCTTCACCCTTTAGTCAATAACATACAAGAACTAGCTTAGATAAGTCTATAGTCTGTTTATCTCTAAAATGACCGTGATCATTTAAGATAAATAGAAACATTTTATTTAGTATCTATAAAGTCTAATGCTTGAGAATAATTACAGGCATACCTCGGAGACACTGCAGGTTCGTAAAGCAAATAAAGCAATAACAAGTCATGTGAATTTTTTTGGTTTCGAGTGCATATAAAAGTTATGTTTACACTGTACATTCCTTGTACTGTAGTCTATTAAGTGCGCAATAGCATTATGTCTAAAAAAACAATGTACATACGGTAATTAAAAAATAATTCCGTTGGGAAAATGGCACTGATAGGCTTGCTTGACAAGAGTGGCCACAAACCTTCAGTTTGTAAAACATGAAGTATCTGTGAAGTGCAATAAAACAAGGTGTGCGTGTCTCCCTTACGAATCCATGAGCTCCTTTTCTTAAGCAATTTGGAATGCCCATTTCCTGGCACATAAAAATTTCTTAACAAATGATTTTCAAATGAACAAATAAATCTAGCTGAGCAAGAGATATTTGAGGAAACTGTGAACAATGCCAAACATTTTGTGAGTGTTCTATTACCTCAACAGCCTAACACTCATTACTAACTAGCTGGTTATACAATTAAAGTACGTAACTAGGGCTCACTGTCAGCATTAACAAATAGCACTTTGTCATTCCTTGGACTCTTTACGTGGCTATTTTCTTCTCATGTTGTTCACCTTCCCGCCCACCCCAGCTAAGATCTAGAGAAGTCTAGTTAGTCCCATTCGAGACCTAAAGTCTTCACTTTGTCTCCTTTTGCAAGGATACTCCTGATTTCAATCAGGTACTAGAAACGTCAGATGAAAACTGGCACAAATGTGAATTATGACAATAAAAGTTTATAAGCTCCTAAAATAAAGTTATAGTACCTAAGAGCTGAGTCAACTGACAATGTTAAATGGAACATTTTACAACCAGTCCTGGGATAATGATTAAAAAAAAAAAAAAAAGAAAAGGCACACAGAACATGAAGAAATATCTAACAGGAAATGGGCCCAAGATCAAGCTCAGGCTACGTGATTTTATATGAGCATCTCTAAAGAGGGGAGAGGTGATAGCCTAATGCTTATGGGTGCCTCCTTTGTGCCTAACCCTTGACTTCTATTATCTCTTTTACTTCTCATAACAGCTCAGTGAGAGAGGTACTGCTGTCATTTTAGAGAGGAGAAACCAAGGTTGAAGGGGTCCAGTGGAGCAAATGCCCAACAACAAAACTATTAAATAATAGAGACTTCAAAAGTCTCTCTGATTCCAAAGCCCATACTATTTCCATTGGGTATATCTTTTTATACCCAATGCTATCTCTTTACATAGACACAATCTCTCTATACATATAAAACAAATTTAAGCTTCATGAAGAATCTCTCTCTCCAACTTGATGCTAGTGTTTGTTCCATGTTATCAATTTAGGTGGCGGTTCTCTTTACCACAAAGCTCACCATGTAAATTAGCTATACAGTCAATATTAAATTATAGCAAAGAGGCCAAAATATGGGGCTGGAATGAGCTCAGCATTAGGAAGAAAGCCGAACACAAAAATGGTATTTAAGAAAGAATACTACTATATATAAAATAGATAGCTAATAAGGATCTACTGTATAGCACAGGGAACTCTACTTGATACTCTGTAATGGCCTACATGGGAAAAGAATCTAAAAAAGAGTGGCTATATGTATAACATTCACTTTGCTGTACACCTGAAACTAATGCAACATTGTAAATCAACTATACCCCAATAGAAATTTTTAAAAAGGAAATAAAGAAAAAATAGAGGAGTATTATCAGGAGTCTGACCAGGTGGTATGGCACTCTTTCATTTTATTTTTAAAATAATTCCGCTCACAAAATATCTTGTGTTACTCGTAAATTTCCACTGCCTTTAACTTTTCTAGTAGGACATCCTCCTGTCACCCCACATGCACATAATGCCAAGTCACAGTGCTTCTCATGTGTGCCCACCCCAGCATCCCCAGTGACAGAGACACAAGCACACCGGCATGCCCGGGGGATCTAGCACCATCTCCTGATAGGCTGGTATTCGCTGTAATTGCACAATTTCTTGGAAATATTATGTTTTACCTTTAAAGATCTTACAAAATTGATATTCTTCTCCCTCAGCTGACTTTGTTATAGAATAAAGATAGTCTTTCCAATTACTTGTTATGGACCAAAATGCATGCTCTGGGAAGAATTAATGCCATGTTAATTCTGAGGCTTTGCATACTCTGTGCAAACTCCTCTTACTCTAGCCAGAGAAACACGGTGATAAAATGGTATAATTGCATGACATGCAAAGTGCTTATGTGAAATGAAAAGGACAAAAATATGAGTGGGATATTAATTCAAGAGAAATAAGGAAACAGGACTGTTTGAATAGGCTTAGCAGGATGGCTTAGTTCTTCCTGAAAATAAGTGTGACGCTATCTCACCTTACCTTGACCTTTCTACCCTGACTCCCCCGCTCAAGTACAATCAAATGTTTAGTTTCTGTACACACACACACACATTAAGAGGGTTACACAATACCCGACAGACGGACATAGAGGGAAACATTCAGGGAAATTTCTCCTAAATATCAGATAAAGGCAGCATGTCAATATAGCAATAAAACCATAAATTTCTATTGTAGTGGAACACAAATTAATAAAATGGGGAAGTAGAACTTACAAAATAGCTTTAAACTCAATACCAGATTTCATTATAGGTCCCAGACTATAATGGACACAAGCTAATTTTCATGGTTGTCCATAATAATAGTCATTGGGAAGTTAAATGACAGAAGAGAAGCAGCTTTAAATGGGAAATGGCACAATTATTCACAGCTGTCATGCTTATGCACTTGCTGACTATCAACCTTGAACAGAGCATTTAATTCAAACCCCATTTAAAAGTATACACTGTCAAGGGAGAGGCCAAGAACCATATTCTAGTCCAGGAAGCAACCCATAACCCATGTGCAAAAGATGACACTGAAGATCAAGTCTATTGGAATGTAGACGGATTGCTCACAACCCAATGTAGGAGCTGCTCCTGTAAAAAAGCAAGGAAATGCCAAGAACCTTGGCATCTGACTGCTCACATATGATCCATTCCTGCTCTCATAACGCATAACATTTTGAGGGGAAATATTCTGCCCATTCAGAACAGCAATTGAATGTAAGTTCTCTCTCTGAAGATAGATTTTACCTTTTAATCAATCTTTTAAACTTCTGTAATGCTATATATGTGTGATATATTTGTTAATACTAAGATTCCATTGCTGTTTCTAAAGTATTGTGTAAAAAATAAGTGCTGCATGTATAATATATATGATATAATACATCGTATTTCATATAATGTATTTAATAATATCTCAAACCCAACTGAAGAAAAATTGAATGTGTGTGTAACACATAGAGATAATATGGATATAGATACATAGGTGTAGATATGAAAAGAGAATTCTAGCAAAGATCAAAGCAAAAGTCACAATTTAGGAGTAAAGTAAAAGAAATTACCTGAATCCTAATAGTTTCATATATACTCAGTTGGACATCAAAAGGAAGTGAGGATTCCTTACTTAGGGGTATTAAACTGAAGGGATTACTCATCAGGTTAAAAGAAAATCTTCACATCAACCAGAGACTGCAAGTATTTGACCGATAGGGTCTGTGATATTATAATAAGGTAACACTGGATTATCTTATCTAAGTTATCAAAATAAAGTAATATCTGACATCTACATATATTATTATCTCACTAGCCTTACAATTAGCACATGCAACCAGCTATCCGGTGATGGTAAATACTTTTCATACATTGAATGTATGTTTATCAAACAATCCCTATGGGGGTGCCAAGCACTGTTCTAGAGATTAGACATATAAGGATGAAAAAGACAAATGTGGTTCCTGCAAATTAATAGCATAATCAGGGTTACTTTTATAACCCAGTTCTTCTGACACCTATGTTGTGTTATGCAAATCAAGTTTTTTTGACCTTCAAAACATTTGGCCTGCCTTGCTTATTATTTTACTGTTAATTACAGAATTAAATGAATTTTAACTATGAGTTTCAGATGTGCTTTTTTGCTTTGTAGATATTATTCAAGCGAATAAAGCTCTATGAATTGTGGCATGATAAAATATTCACAGAAACTTATAACTCCACAGTTGAATAACAATTACATTTGTTCCAAACAGGCAATTGGTTTCCAAACACATTAAACAAAGGCAATTTAGAAAGCTTCTTCTTCTTGGCATCATTAACGTTGTTGAACGTCCTGGGATTCTGGAGTGTTTCACAAAGGTAAGTAAGTGTGTGGTAAGATGAACAATTTCTGAGTCCATGAAACAGTGATCTGGGAGCCATCACTGAGCCAATGGGAATCCTGTATTCCATGACTGGACCAATTAGCATATTAGAGAAATTTAACAGATATTCAGAGCACGAAATTTCCATTTAGACTTCACTTTTTCTTTTTTAACATCTTTATTGGAGCATAATTGCTTTACATTGGTGTGTTAGTTTCTGCTGTATAACAAAGTGAATCAGCTATACGTATACATATATCCCCATATCTCCTCCGTCTTGCATCTCCCTCCCACCCTCCCTATCCCACCCCTCTAGGTGGTCACAAAGCACCGAGCTGATCTCCCTGTGCTATGCAGCTGCTTCCCACTAGCTATTTTACATTTGGTAGTGTATATATGTCCATGCCACTCTCTCACTTCGTCCCAGCTTACCCTTCCCCCTCCCCGTGTCCTCAAGTCCATTCTCTACGTCTGCGTCTTTATTCCTGTCCTGCCCCTAGGTTCTTCAGAACCTTTTTTTTTTTTTAATTCCATATATATGTGTTAGCATACGGTATTTGTTTTTCTCTTTCTTTTTCTTTTTTTAAATTTATATTTGTTTATTTATTTATTTATTTTTGGCTGTGTTGGGTCTTCGTTTCTGTGCAAGGGCTTTCTCCAGCTGTGGCGAGCGGGGGCCACTCTTCATCGCGGTGAGCGGGCCTCTCACTATCGCGGCCTCTCCCGTTGCGGAGCACAGGCTCCAGACGCGCAGGCTCAGTAGTTGTGGTTCATGGGCTTAGCTGCTCCACGGCATGTGGGATCTTCCCAGACCAGGGCTCGAACCCCTGCGCTGGCAGACAGATTCTTAACCACTGCGCCACCAGGGAAGCCCTTGTTTTTCTCTTTCTGACTCACTTCACTCTGTATGACAGACTCTAGGTCCATCCACCTCACTACAAATAACTCAATTTTGTTTCTTCTTATGGCTGAGTAATAGTCCATTGTATATATGTGTCACATCTTCTTTATCCATTCATCTGTCAATGGACACTTAGGTTGCTTCCATGTCCTGGCTATGGCAAATAGAGCTGAAATGAACATTGCAGTACATGTCTCCTTTTGAATTATGGTTTTCTCAGGGTATATGCTCAGTAGTGGGATTGCTGGGTCGTATGGTAGTTCTATTTTTAGTTTTTTAAGGAACCTCCATACTGTTCTCCATAGTGGCTGTATCAATTTACATTCCCACCAACAGTGCAAGGGGGTTCCCTTTTCTCCACACCCTCTCCAGCATATATCGTTTGTAGATTTTTTGAGGATGGCCATTCTGACTGGTATGAGGTGATATACCTCATTGTAGTTTTGATTTTCATTTCTCTAATGATTAGTGATGTTGAGCATCCTTTCATGTGTTTGTTGGCAATCTATATATCTTCTTTGGAGAGATGTCTATTTAGGTCTTCTGCCCATTTTTGGATTGGGTTGTTCGTTTTTTTGATATTGAGCTGCATGAGCTGCTTGTAAATTTTGGAGATTAATCCTCTGTCAGTTGCTTCATTTGCAAATATTTTCTCCCATTCTGAGGGTTGTCTTTTGGTCTTGTTTATGGTTTCCTTTGCTGTGCAAAAGCTTTTAGGTTTCATTAGGTCCCATTTGTTTATTTTTGTTTTTATTTCCATTTGTCTAGGAGGTGGGTCAAAAAGGATCTTGCTGTGATTTAAGTCATAGAGTGATGTGCGTATGTTTTCCTCTAAGAGTTTTATAGTGTCTGGCCTGACATTTAGGTCTTTAATCCATTTGGGGTTTATTTTTGTGTATGGTGTTAGGGAGTGTTCTAATTCCATTCTTTTACAGGTAGCTGTCCAGTTTTCCCAGCACCACTTATTGAAGAGGCTGTCTTTTCTCCATTGTATATTTTTGCGACCTTTATCAAAAATAAGGTGACCATATGTGTGTGGGTTTATCTCTGGGCTTTCTATCCTGTTCCATTGATCTATATTTCTGTTTCTGTGCCAGTACAGACTTTATTTTTTCCTTTGGTCCTTATAATAAAATAGTTCTTTGCTCAATTCTAAAACAAGATTTTTTTCTCCACCATATAGTACCATTTTAGAATTAGAAATAACCATATCGATAATAAGAACGAATGAGTCATTATCATTAAAAGCAAATATCATTAAACAAATAGCTAGAAATCTAATGATGCTTAAGATTTGGATTCCATTCAGGCCTTTAAATCAGCAGTGACCATTTCAAGGTCAATAACAAACTATGCAAAATCATTTAGCCAGTCAGTCACCTGAGACCATTCAGTGGCTTAATATGTATTATCTACCATCCATCCATTGCCAGCCTGTCTCCCTCTCACTGACGTATTCTTGGATGGCTGTGTTCTTTTGAGCAAATTCTCTAACCTCTCTGAGCCTCTGTTTTCACACATGTAAAATAAGGACAGTAATTCCAACCTTCTGTGGGCTTTGTAGGGAGATGAATTTTGATAAAGGACCAAGTGCGATGTCTGCCACATAGCAGGAACTAAACAGATTTTTATCTTCCTCACTTCTTGTCATTCATTTATCTATTTAGTATCTCATCTATTGCCACTTAGTCCTTGCCTGAATCATTCTTTTGTTCATCTAATAAATCTCTTTTGGAACATCAGTCATGTGATAGGCACTGTAATAAGTTAGAAGGACATAAAGTCAGTATCAGTAAATATTTAGTGTCACCGATGTCCCTGCTTTCATGGAGCTTATGGTCCAATATAAGAGAGGCACTTAAACCTCATGCAAGACAGAATTAATGACAAAATCAAAAGTCTTAATGGCTCCCTGAATTTTAAAGTTTCTTACCTTCCAAAGTGTATATTATCGAAGTGACCCTCCAGGATGCATAATTTCCCTAAAATGCCTGTCTCATTCTTAGATTGAAAACCAAATTAGAAAGTCAATTCTTGCAGAAGGATTCAACAGAAATGTCCCCAGCTTTGCAGCAAAAAGTGTCGGCAACAAAAACTGAAATTGAAGGCAAGACCTTTCTCCCCTCTGTCCATCGCCTCCAAACACGAGTGGTGCCCATCCACTAATTCTCACAAAACTGCGTTGTTTCTCAATTTCAGTTACTCTCCCACTGTAAGAGTTGACCCTGTCTTTCATGAAGTAGTTTAAAAGGCAGTCTCCAGAGGCAACCCAGTTGAATCCAGTCCTACAACTTAGCTGCACAAACTTTAAGCTGTTTAACCTTGCTAAGCCTCAATTTCTACTTTGTAAAAAGGAAATAATAAGAATGGTAACTGTGTCATAAGGTTGCTGTGAGGATGAGTAAATGGCCAAAGTGTTAGCAGTAATAATGGCCTCATATGTTGTCTTATGCTCCCTTCTTTTTATTCTTTACCTAGACTCATGCTGAGATATGGCTAATATGACCATGATTGTGGGCTGAATTCAGGTAGAACTAGTGCTGGAACCAAAAACCTACTAGCTCAGGGACTGATTCATTTATTCATTTATCCATTCATTTAACCAACATGTTAAGCATTGTTCCAAGCACTAGAAAAATAAAACCAAAGGAAACAAAGTACTGGTCTACATGGAGCTGGCATCTAGTACTCAAAATATTTAAGTATGGTTCTTCTGTGATTGTCGAGCAAGTGAGTTACTGTAAAGTGAGAGATGGTGGAGTTGGGGTTCAGAGAAGGAGGCAAAAATAAAAAATATAAAGAACCAGAGATTGGAGGAACCAAAGATGAAAGGAACTAAGGGATAATGTAGGGTTTATTCCGAAAGAAATTGGATTCTTACCAAACCTTCTCCATCTCCTGTATACTTTCTTTTCTCCTGCATACTTTTTGAGGGAAGGTAAAAAAGAGAGGGTGAAACAAAGCAGGAAGGAAAGAAATTAATTTTCCATGTGTTGAGCATTTCTGTCTTAAGCAGCAGGTTTGTCCCCCTCCCTGTTATGGAGATCATACCATTCCACTTTATAAGTAAGAAAACTAAAGTGAAAATCTAAGTAAATTGACTAAGTTCACACAAGTAGGATTCAAATCCTAGTTTGTTTGTCTCCAAAGCCCATACACTTTCTCCTAGACTATGCTGCTTCTAAGTGCCATAGAGGAGCCCTTTTCCTGCTCCCTGACGGCCCCTTAACTCTCGTGGGGGAGGAACCCAGTCCCTTCAGGTCAACTAACTATACCCACCACCACCTGTTGATCAGCCTTCACAAGAAAAGAATGTGTGTCATGTTTCAGAAGAAAGGAGAATCTGGAAAATTTGCCTGCAGAGATTAAGTAGCTAGAACCAACTACATTAGTTCAAAGGCACACATTACCTTGGGTAGCTATTTCCCACTGGGATCCAAGGGGCCAAACCAAAAGGGTTAACCAAGAAACTCTCTGGAATCCAAGGCATCGGATCACTGCAGTGAGAAGTGCATGATTCCAGCTTATTTCTATACTGATTGTTTCTGTCAAACACTAACGAACAATAAGGATGCAAAGAAACAGGAGAAAACACAGACATCCCAGGGACAGCATTATTGAAACATATTATTTATGAGGCAGATGGTGTTTGATCTTAATATACTTCCAATCACAATCCAATTTTTACCAAACCCAAAGGTGTATTTGTTCAGAGCCAGATACTGGTGACAAATCTATCAAGAATAGGACAGTCCCAAGTTATTCCTGTCCCCAAGATCTTGAGACCAGTGGATTAATGATGAAGCAGCAGCCTCACTAACATACACGTGGAATTAGGTTTGTGTTAGCACCTGAGGGCACCCTACCATCAAGTTTATATTAGTGTGTGACAATCCTGGTGTAAGACCTAGAACCAAACTAATCTTGTAGGGGTCAGTAGGATATCACTTAACTGAGTATAATTAGGAATATTCCATGAATGTCAGTCCAGATGTACCTTCCATTACTACAAAAAAAAAAAAAAAAAAGGCAAACAATCCCCTGCCTCTGCCTCTGTCTGTATTAGAGTCCTCCTCAATCAAATCTGAAATAGGGCAATGGTGACATGACACACCTGAGGTTCTCCAGGTTGGGGGTGAAGGAAGTAGGTGGATGAAATGTCTTTCCTTGCTGAAAAGTATTATACAAACACCTCTACAGTCCTTACTATAACTACGCATCCTACATCAAATGCTAAAATAAAGGATATTACAGATGTTTATGGGGGGAGAGAGCAGAAGCGTATTTGTTATTACAACTTGACACCACTGTCCCTCCAATGTTGTAAAACACATCTTATAAAGTTGATATCATTGTGCTTATTTTGTTAATGATACCAGTAATCTTTTGTGCACAACCTGCAATGATTACTGAAAGAGACATAAATCAGAGAAAAATGACCAGTCATTCAAGCATATCCTTTTCTTACAGTTATCTCTAGCAATATATTAAGAAGGAAAAGAAGGTAAAACTCTCTAGCATTGGAAACTTTCACAAATCAGAAAAAAGAAACAACGTCTGACCTCAGAGACTTAGGTGCATTTGATAAAATTGAACTTATGGCCCTTGACCATTTGTTCATTTAACCAATATTTATTGTACATCTGCTATGTACCAGGCACTGGTCAAGGTACTAGGAATACAGCAGTAAATAAAGCAGTCTGAAATTCCTCTCTTCCTGGAACTTCTTCAAAAATGTTTAAGAAATAAGTTGCCTTTAGAGGCAGCATGCCATAGAGGGAAAAGGCCAGGACTTTGAATAAGAGAGTTCTGGTTTCAAACCCAGGCTCTGCCAACTATTACTCATACAAACCTTAAGCAACTTATTTAACCTCCTAGAAGTTCAGTATTTCTGTCTGTGAAATGGGGATGGTTCCACCCTTCCAGGGTTACAGTGAGAATTCGGTAAGTTAGGGTAAGCACTAGGCCCTAGCATGCTGCCTGGCACTTAGAAGATGGGAAATCCAGATTTTTCTTGAGTCAAGGAGAGAGGGCACACATTTTAGAAATATGTTCATGGATTTTTTCTTTGACAGTGGTGTTTTCCACACAGTCTCAGCACCGAAGTTACAAACCCTCAGTGCATCTGATAAATCTTTCGAGTCCTGCCGCCATGAAATCTACAAGGTTGATAATTCCAGACTTTCCAGTTCTCTCACTGTCAGACTCACTGCAGGTTGTAAAAGAGCGCCATCTAAAGGTCCTCATGAGACACCTGAGTATGTCCTAAAGCTCCTTTTGTCGTTTTATAAAGACTGTTCTGGTGAGCAGTGCTCTTAAATAATCATCACTGTTGTGCCAGTATCTATGGGCCTATAATAAAAGGAAGACAAACACAGGGGGAAGGCAAATGATTTATCAAGTCGTCTACATCTGGTCCTAAAAGAAGCTTTCTTTCTTTCTTTTTTAGATATTGTAATCTAAATCATTTTAATGCCCAGAACATCAGTGGAAGTAATCTTGAAGAAACACTTCCCCTCCATGAAAAGTCTCTGAAATTTTATGGCAGTACACAGGAATTTTCTTCGAGTATTGATCTTTGAGAAACAGCCCTATGAAACTCTGTTTGACTCAACCTGTCTTATGAGCAGAGTATTCACTGTTTTCTTCGGCTAGACACTATGCATTTTAGTTTTAGAGCTAATATGTATGAGAGTGGCCTTATGAATATTATCTGTGTACTTTACAAAGACTAACGATGACTCTTCTAGTCATAATTATGACTATTACACTTTTGCATTAACATGTTGTGCCTTTGAATTAATGAAGTAATTTCAAAGTCTAAGTAATTATGACAACAAAAAGTTAATATTTCCTATACATTACAATATTTTATAACTTTTTACAATGGTTTGGCCGTTAAAAGCAACCTATATGACATTTTTTAGTTTTCATGTGTCCTTAGAATCAAAATAACAGTATGTTAACATTCTTTCTTTCAATGCATTTATTGAGTACTTACTGCATGCCAGCCATAGTGATCATATATTGTCTATGTCAGAGTAAATAATAAACCTATACACAATTTCACTATACTTCATCTTGCTACTACACTATCAAGTTATGAATTAAGGAAATTTTCTCTGAATCAAACAGCAGCATTACTAAAATAGAGGTCCTTAACAAAAAGAGAATATTCACATACTGAAGAAACTGTAAAATAAATGTAAATGATGGAGTTATCGCGATTGAAGGAAAGAAGAAAATTAAGGAAGGTTAAATGAGTGTTGGGGGAAGGGCAAGTGATCAAATCAGTCAGAGATGCTTAAAGAGATTCCCTAGTCCAAAGGACGTCTTTTAGTCTCCACTGCTCCCAGTTCAGACGCACTCAGAAAATTATCTTCCAAAAGAGATTTTTCCCGTATAAGCAAAGAAATGTGAAAAAACTCATTTAAACCAAAAAAAAAAAAAAAAGTCAAATACAACTAGTGTCCCAAATCTTTGTAGCAGTGCTTGTCAAAGTTTTGCTAAAGACCCCCTGCTTCAGGCAACTCTTTCTGGCCCCTACCACAGACTGCTTTAACCCAAACCTTTTTCCAGGAATCGGCAGTTCTAACAAACCTTCCCAAGTCTTCTTACTCTCCCTGAAATCTCAGTACCGCTGCTTTCCGGGACAGTTCAAACTGGATAGGAGAGGGGAGTTTAATCAGCTGATTGCAAATGATTCTGAAGTTAAGCACCTCCCTTGTGACCTAAAATATTTTAGATCTGTAGAATAAAAGATTTACACATCTTGATTAGGTGTGATATGCATTTTTAATTGCAAAAGAACAGCTGTAAAGCACCAGGTGTTTCTCTTACTCAAACTATTTTTTGTTTGTTTGTTCTGAGGACAAATGAAAAGACAAACTCTTATAGACAAAAATTCTTGCCCTGTAACTTTTTCAAATCCTTCTTTTTTCAGCATTTGTTCTCTGATGAAACAGTGAGGCCAATCCTTGATCTGCTTTAGAATCCTTCTTTGCTGCAAAACGTTAAATGCCAAGTTTGCGATTTGGGTTTAATGAACACCCCAAAGAGCAAGAAACCTTTAAACATCTCGTCGCAGTACAAGTCAGAAGCTCCAACGGTCCCTCTCACCATTAGAAAAAGGGTTTGCCTTATCTGGTTGTCTCCCCCCTGCCCCAAATTTGCCTTCCTCTCCTTAATTTCTACATCATAATAGAAAAAGGTGCTCATTACGCTTTCACTCGTCCTTAGAGATGATAAGAGAGCTACAGAATTATAAAGATGACCCTAAGCGAACACCAAAAGAGCTTAGAATTCTCACATCGGGGCTGACGCTCATGATTAGCTGAATTGCAGGAACTACACGCGCTTCCACTGGAAACAGGATGCATTCACGCACTAGTTTCTTGTCTAGTGCTTAGCAACATTATCACTGAGCACCTGGAATAGTTTAGGCATTAAGTGTAATTGGTTTTGCTTTACATAAATCTGTAGCTTTGTAAATAAGCGGAGCATTTCAGCTTCTCTCTAACACCAATTAACTTAAAGGGATGCGTTGTTTGCCGGAGACTGCTGGGTTCTGTACTGTATTTCTCCAGTAATGTGCTCACTGGCTGGCGAAGTTCTGTGTCCCTGCAGTGTTCCATTGACTCCCAGTCACTTGGTGTCAAGGGTCTGTACCCAGCCACTCATTTGCTCCATTTTTCAGTTGTAAAAGATTGGGAAAATGAAGTCTTCCCTAAGAAGCATCTTCTGTGCTCTATTTCTGTCCACGGTGGAGACCTGAAAGGCAAGGCACTTGAAAATGTTTTCTGTGACCTGCAGAGCACAGATCTGACCCCAGCTGATTCTGCCCATAACTGATGTCCACATCTCTTTCCTCTTTCTTTTTTTCTTGTAACGCTTCAATCCAATGCAGCCAAAAGTCACTGCATTGAGCCTGTATACAAAATTAAGAAAACCATATATATATATTTTTTAAAATTAATTAATTTATTTATTTTTGGCTGTGTTGGGTCTTCGTTTCTGTGCGAGGGCTTTCTCTAGTTGTGGCGAGTGGGGGCCACTCTTCATCGCGGTGCGCAGGCCTCTCACTATCACGGCCTCTCTTGTTGCGGAGCACAGGCTCCAGAGGCGCAGGCTCAGTAGTTGTGGCTCACGGGCCCAGTTGCTCCGCAGCATGTGGGATCCTCGCAGACCAGGGCTCGAACCCGTGTCCCCTGCATTGGCAGGCTGATTCTCAACCACTGCACCACCAGGGAAGCCCCAAGAAAACCATATTCTTATTATGTAAATTTGCTAGTGAAAATGTTTCCATCAGAGGGACTTTTTTTAGTAACACTCAGAAATCTGCTCCTGGGAGTTGGTAAATTTTTTCAAGCTTCTGGGATATTACCCCTCATCTCTTGACTTGGCTTAATCCCTTCTCTCTCATATCTCCTTTAGGTAATCTTGATATATAGCATTCATTCCACAGCATTCATTCCACTCTGGCCCACCTCTAATTCTCTTGGTTTCTGAAAGTGTTTTGTCGACTATCAGAGTAACAGTATCACCAAAATACAGCTCATGATTCCAAAAAGTCTCCTACTAATATTATGTGATTTACAAATTGAAGGAGGGAGAATCACCCCTTCTGAAAACTGTCAGGATCCCTTGTTGGATGAGCAAAGAGCTTCAGCATTAGGACCGTGAACCAGTCTGGCGGTGGGCATAGCCCCTCGCCACTGCTAGAGAAGCTGACATACAATTACCGGTCACAGGCTTATGGGTAAGGTTCTTAAGTGAAATCAACAGCCAAGTGATGACAGCACACAGGTGCTGCTAACATTCAGGTCTGCTTGTAGAGAACAGGGAAATGAAAGGACCCACTCATAATAACAACCCTTTACAGTTTACAAGTTGCTGTCACATTGATCGTCATCTGAGTGGTTGGCACCACTCCTGGGAAGTAGACACATTTTGGCATGCCCATTTTGTACATGAGACATTGCAGCTCTGAGACATTGAGTTATCAAGAGTCACAGAGATACTGGATGTCACAGGACTAGAAGCTTGGTCCCTCTGTCTCTAAAGAGCCAGCCCCTTCTACAAATGACACTCATAATGTCACCAACACTGGATCATCCCCAGCCACTTAGGTGAAATGCTCTCTAAATAATCCACAAGGGAACAAGAATGAAAAGAAAGACCACGTTGGGGTCAGAGACTCTGACAAAATGGTTACCCAAAACAGCATGTTTCTAACATCTCTTCCCCTGCCCTCAGCTTCCTCTGTGTTGCCAGGCACTAACCTCATGTGGACTTTAGGCTGTCAGAAGCACCAAACTGAAAAGACCTGCGCAGACTGACCACACTGGGGTTGGGAAGGAGGGTCTTGGGCTCAAAAGCATCCTTTCCTTCCCCTTTCAACAAAATACCCTCAGATGTACTATAGTCAATTCCAAACTGCTTAGGAAAGAACGGGTTAAGAAAAACACATTCACCCCCCAAAATGTGACTAATATTTGTGAAGACTCCTATAGTACTTGCTGAGTACAAGACACTGTTCTAAGTGTTTTTATTTAATATTAACTCATTAATCATCACAGTAACTCTATAAGTACAATTGTAGACCCCATTTTACAGATACGAAACATGAAGCACAAAGGAGTTAATAACTTTCCAGGACTTCCCTGGTGGTCCAGTGATTGAGACTCTGTGCTTCCAGTGCCAGGGGCACGGGTTCTATCCCTGGTCGGGGAACTAAGATCCCACATGCCATGCGGTGTGGCCAAAAAATAAAAAAATAAAAAATAAATAATTTTCCAAAGGTTATACATGCAGCATGGACAGAGTAAAAATTTGGACCTAGGGATCCTGATTACAAATTCCAGGGGCTAGCACTCTCTATACAACTGCCTCTCAGTAAAGCTGTTGTCTACAATAGATTTTTACATATTCTCACGGCAATTCCATGGAAGACAATGCCTTAGCCCAAGGGATTTCAGTCTCTTTCTGTCCCAACAAAAAAGAACGTGACTTCTTCCATCAGTTGTTGCTGATGGAAACAACAGGTACTTTTAACACCCCTAGGTAGTGCCTCCTCCCTCTCTTTTTGTGAATAATTATTGTTCTCCTGCTTTCACCCAAAGTCATGACTCTAAGGGCAGAATTTCAGACTCTATGGTAGTGAGTGGGTACTTCTATCTCAAAGCTGTTGTAGGAATCCTTGTAGGGTGTTCCTTAAATCACAACGTAAGCTGTCTGTTCCTCAAATGACAGTCATCATTAGATCAAGATGGAACCGTAGGTCAACTAGTCTCTCCACTTCCTTAGCCTCTCCACAGACATTCCTGGGATTCCTCCAGCCTTGTTCTCCAGTGAGCTTAGTGGAAGTGTCAAAGATAATCAAGGATCGTGATGACAACACCAGTCTCTCTGTCTCTCTCTGCCTATCTCTGTCTCTCTGTCTCATTCTCTTTTTCTCTCGTGCGCTCTCTCTCTGGCTCTGTGTCCCACTGAGGTAGTCTACAGTAGAATGGATGCTATTTGACAGCCAAGATCTTTTCCCCAAGTGATACATCGTCACTAGTCTACTCAGAGACTTTACTAATTATTAAATAATAATAGCAACCAAACCTTAATCTATCACCCATCTTAGACAGGCTTGAATCCATTTACTGGCTGGGAATCCGGTTGTTGCTTAAGCTTGCTAAACCACAAGTGACCAAGTCTCATATAAATACAGTAATGAGTCAAGAGCCTATGACAAGTGTCTATTACCATGGTAGCAGCAAGTCAGGAGCACATTTAATGACATTTACGCAAAGAGCAAGGTAACACTCCTACCAGGGATAAAAGAAGGAGAAAAATGGAATCAACGGGAGGCAGAAATTTGGCAAAAATCAGGGGGAAGTCACCATAACATTGAAGAAACTACCAAGAAAGCACACATGTCGTCATCATGTCAGTTTTCATTTGCCCAAAGCAATCTCTGGAAGCAAAACGAGAAGGCAAGTCGAGAGAATATGCTAAATTTTAAAATAAGAGAAAGAGCTCTCTGTCAGAAATGCCAGAGAGGAAGTGTGAGCTTCAGAAGCCAGAGCAGTGAGAGGCCATCTGGAAACACTGATTTCCCATTTTGGTGTGATACACGGCACAGCGTAGGTGCCTGGATTCCCATGAATTGATTAGGACCCCCCTAGAGCAGACCCTATGCTTCTTACCACATTCCCACGCTTCTCTTACACGAGTGAAACCTTCCTGACCAGTTTCTACGGTATCTCCAGAAATGCAGACTTCTGTCTTCATGCAGCTTGTACAGTTCTGCCTTACTTCTTTGCAGCCAATCACGCCTGAAAGACAGGAACAAACAAGACGGACAAGTGTGGCAGTGAATGAACCATTTTACTGCAATTGGAAGTTCACGGAGAATAAATTATCCTCTAGCTCAAGCTGTCCAGTAGTAATTCTCATTAATAATAACACTTCGACAACAGTCTGCCTCTCACAATGACAGTGAGTGCTGGAAACTTTATCGTTACTCTCGAAGCAGGAGTCACATCCCAGACGGCCGGCCCAGATCACCATATGCAGCTCACAAGAGAAGGCTTAAATTACCAGGACGCTTGACTGCATAACTGTCCCCGAAGATCACTGGCTAGATGAGCAGGTGGAAAAAATCCAAGGGGTTCTCTCCTTCCAGCTTTCTCTGCTGATTCACGCTACATCGTAAATGATTTTTCACATTGATGAGTTAGTCTAGCTACAAGGATACTTTCCTCTCTTCTTGCTTCACTGAAGATACCTCTTTTACTACAGGATCTTTATTTCCTACATGTGGCCACAAGGTAATAGAGAATATGTGGTCCATGAAGACAGAGATTTTTGTGGAGATCTACATCTCCACATATGTACTTACATATACATATACGTATACTTACATGTACAGAAGGAGAGTCAGTAGCTGATGCTACTGTGCTTCTCCATGTGCTTCTCCATAAACACTTCTTCATGTTGTCTCTCTATATGGGCTACTCTGGGCTTCTTGGAAGCTTGACGGCTGGTACCCCAGGGCAAGTATCCCCCAAAAGAAATAAAGCCAGGCAGAAACAATACTGTCTTTTGTGACCTAGCCAGGGGCTATGCAGAATCACTTCTACTGCATTCTATCTGTTGAGGCAGTCAGAGAGTCCTGTTTAGATTTAAAGAGGGGAAACCGGCTCCATCTCTTCGTGAGAAATAGCAAGGTTCTAGAAATTCACTTGGGACCCCAAATGTTGCTGTGGACATTTTTAGTCTAAAGAGGAACAGATGTCTGTTAGACAAACAAAGGGCAGAGGCAGCAGCATTTCAGGTAACGTTAGGAAGGAGCACAGGCAACATGGCAAAGTGTGAAACAGAACAGCTTATTCTGCAAACTGCAAGTTGTTTGGACTTTTGACAGGAGCAGTTGTTTGACTGGAGCACAAGATTCAAGGGCAGAATAATATGACAGATTTGTGTTTCAAAAAGAACACTCAGTTTAAAAATGTAGAGGATACATTGGTAGGGGCTAGACAGAAGTTAGCTCAGGATGGTGACTGTGTGTAAGTGAATATTGGTAAGAGATAATGAGGTCTGAGGTTAGGATAGCAGGATGGGGATGGGAAGGGGAAGAACATAGGAGCTTCAAAGGCAGAATAATAGGAAGAAACCATTTATTGGATTTCCACTGGGCATTTAATTATCTCAGGTAGCTCTCACAGTAACTCTATGATCTGGGAATTATTATTGTCTTTATTTTGTACGTTAGGAAACTGAAACAGAGAGAAGGCAAGGTACTTACCCATTTCCCCCACAATTTGAACTAGGATTCATAGAGTCCAACGTGGAATCCCACACATTTAATCACTAAGCTGTACTGATTGCATGTGGTGTTGACAAAGGAAAAAGTGCCCAAGATCATCACCAGGTTTCTGAGTCAAGCAACAAAGTGACTGTTAATGCCACTCGACTAAAGAAAGAAATACAGGAGGATGGGGGACTGGGATGGTGGAAAGGCTGTAAACATGTTTGTACATAATGAATTTGAGGTGTCTGTAGGGAGTTAAGTGGAGATTTCTAACACCCTGTTGGTGATCTACACAAGGCATGATGGTTTTGTTCATATAGAAATGAATCCAATGTTTAAGAATCTAGTTGGAGACATTAGATGTGAACAAGTAAAATTAAACAAATATTTTAATAGCAACTCGACACAATACTATGAAAGATGTCATAGGTCAGCACACAATTAATTTCCATCTTAATTGAAAGTAAAATAAGGATCCAGAAGAGGAAGAAATCTTGATAGGTTGGGGTGATAGGACAATGTTTTACTGAGGAGGTATAACCTGGATCTTCAAAAATGGACAAGGATTTGGACAAAGAAAAGAGAAAATGGAATAATACAAAGGTTTTGGAAGAAGCCAGAGAAAAACTCATAGCCCACAGTGCAAGTATTTTACAAGGGAAAGCTTCGAAGGCAATATAGGAAATCGACACCAGAATGCCAGAGTTCTAATCTGAGGGGCAAGATATGCTGCCTCACTGAGTCTCAGTGACCCCGACTGTAAAATGGGTATTTCAGTTACAACCTCAAGGTTTTTATGAGGATTAAGTAAGATAATATATGTAAAGCAACAAGAACATAGTAAGCACCAGTAAATGTTTATTACTGTTCTATTTTTTAAAAAAAGAAATGAATCTAAGTCATCAAACATTTATACTTAAAAGGACCTTAAGGAACTTCTAACCAAATTTTTATTTTATAAATGAGGAAATCTAGGCCCAGAGAGGTGATGCAATTTGCCCACAGAGAAACACCTATTTAGCTGGTAAAGCTTCCAGGAGTTCTGACACTCACTCTGGCTCAGTGGAGTATGGATTCGCCAAAGAATTATTAGGGAAGAAGCCTCCGTAGTCAAATGCTGGATTTAACAAACAATTTAGTTCAATGTCTTCATGACTTCTCAGAAGCTTTATTATATATATTGGGAATTGCTAAGAAATGGATTTGCTATTTAGTGTTTTCTAAATTCATGTGGCCACTCAGTCCTTTGCTCAGAGAATACTTCTCAGCACTGGTATTCTTTGCTATATGTTGGAGATGCTGGTAGGGTAGAAAATACATAGGCTTTGAGATCAAGCAAAATTGGATTTGAACTAAGTATCCATCAGGCAGTAACTGGGCAGCCTTTGACATACTATTTAATCTCCTTGAGGGTTAGTTTCTACATCTGCAAAATAGAGTAAGAACATATACTTCACAGGACTTTGTACATCAACATATATAATGCATGTGGCAAAAACCCTGAGACATGATGATAGTCAATGTAAATTAGTCACCTGCTATTTTTACCTCCTCTTCAATCAGCAAATACTCATTGGATATCTTCTATATTCCCCAAACTACTCTCAAATATATATTATTTAATATTCTATTTCTCACTCTTAGAAAAATAAAAAGCATCTAGTCTTTCCTATTTGTTTTACTCTAAATAAAATGTTTATGCATTAATACCAATCACCTTGATGCCAGACCCTAAATTCTTCCAATTTGGGCACTAGAAGAGATGGAGAAGTAGAAATCTCATTTATGAGAAGAAAAAGACCCTTGATTCATCGTAACAAGTCTTCATGGAATTTGGAATTTCTCCAGATACGCAGTTAACAAGTTTCCTCTTCCTTGGTACTCATAATTGAATTATAAATGAGTTAGAGCTTCATACAGATAAACACTATATAAGATGGAAAGAAACTGTGATGGTTAATTTTATATGTCAACTTGACTGGGCCATGGGGTGCCCAGATTAAACATTATTTCTATGGATGTCTATGAGGATGTTTCCAGATGAGATTAGTATTTGAATCAGTAGACTCAGTAGATTGTCCCCCCACGATGGGGGTGGACATCATTCAATCTACTGAGGGCCTGAATAGAACAAAAAGTAGAAGAAGGGATGATTCATTCCCTCCCTACCTGCCTACTGATCTGGGACACTGGTCTCCTGCCCTTGGACTGAGACTTACATCATTGCTCCCCTGGTTATCGGGCCTTCAGACTTGGACTGGAATTATACCACTGGCTTTCCTGGGTCTCCAACTTGCAAACAGTAGGTCATGGGACTTCTCAGCCTTCATAATTGTGTGAGCCAATTCTTCATAATAAATCTTCACATGTGTATCTTAATGGTTCTTTTTCTCTGGAGAACCCTGACTAATACAGGTTTTGGTACTGAGTGTGGTTCTAGAAGAACAGAATATTAAAAATGAGTTTTCTGAACCGAGGACCCAACACAGCCAAAAATAAAAATAATAAAATAAATAAATAAAGTAGCTATAAAAAAGAAAAGTGCTTTAAAAAAAAAATTTATTAAAAAAAATTAAAAAAATAAAATAAAATAAAAAAAAATAAAAAAAAAATGAGTTTTCTGAATTGGTTCCGGAGTTTACGGAATTGGCTCTCTAATGTGATTAGATTTAAAGTTGCTAATGACTCTTTCTGGTAGTAAAGAGAGGGCTGACAATCCATAGCATGATCTGGCAATAGACATATGCAAAACATCTTCATTGGGCACTCCTAATCAACCACTTATAAGAATCAAGAAGCTAGGTAACTCTGTGTACTACATATGATACTTTCATTTTTTAAAAGCGAATGAATATAATGACACTGACTGGTTGCTTCTAATGTTGCTGGACAAAGCAGTGTAAGAAAAGGATGAATGACTGGTTGCTTCTAATGTTGCTGGACAAAGTAGTGTAAGAAAAGGATGAACTCAGGGGTCTGAATTCCCAGTTCAAGCACCACATAAATAACCTAAGAGTTTCTTTGTGCGCCCTGAAGGAGACTCTTGTTTCCTGTAGCTGCAGGGCTGAAAATTTGAAAATCAATGCAGGACCATCCTGTGAATGAATTACAATGCAAGTTGAACTCCAAGCCTCTCACGGTGTCTACTGTTAACGTCAGGGCATTGATCCTGGAAGCTGGGGTGGAGTCATGTGGGAAGACCCTGAGGGAGCTGGAGACATGGAGCCTCTAAATTCTGATGAATCTTTGTCAGTGGAAGAGGTCTCCCCACCCCCCCCAGTGGAACTAGCCTCTCCAGACCTTTCCATCTCGGTCTGAGGGGATTCACCCTGCATAGCCTGAGGAAACTGTTAGAGTCTTTCCCTGAGGCAGCTGCCAAGCAAGACAATGCTGAGTATCCTCAGGACCCACCCCTACATCCTTCTTCGCCTCTAGACCTGTAACTGGACTCAAGTCCTAGTAGACTCCTAAAGGGGAGGTGATGGACTACACTCTAGAAGAACGACATGAGTTTTCTCATTTATACAGTCAGGAAAACAGGGAACATGGGTGGGTATGAATATTAGGAATATGAGATAAAGGTAGAAGAAATACAAAGTTGGATCAGGCAGAATTTATTAATATGGTTTCACTAAATCAAGATTATACATTAAATATTACAGCTAAGGGAGTTAGAAAGGGTTCTAACAGTTTGTTCAGTTGGTTGGCTGAAACATGGACCAAAGAGTGGCCCACAGTGAGCAAACTGGAAAATCCCAACCTGCCTTGGTTTAAAGTATAGGAAGGGATTCAAAGGCTTAGAGAGGTTGGAATGTTAGTGTGGATTTGTCATTTAAGACCTACTCACCCACACTAGAAGGGCCCGGAAGACATACCTTTCACCAATACTATGAGAAATAAGTTAGTGATGGAGCCCCAGCATCCTTGAAGAACTCTGTGATCACTCTTCTGTGTAGGCCAGACCTTACACTGGGAACTGCAGTCACTGAATTGGGAAACCTAAATGCAATGGGAGTGATTGGATCCCAGGGTGACAGAGGCCAAGCGACAGCACTCCACCACCAAAGGCAGGGTGAGCCTTCTTACCATAATGGACAGCAGAGTCAAAGTAGCAATCAGCATAGCTTGACTCATGCAGACCTATGGCACTGGTTAGTTGATCATTGTGTTCCCAGACATAAGATGCTAAATTCTTACTTAATGTGTATCGGCAGAAAAGTTCTAGGTCAAGTGGACACAAATTTAATCTGAATCATAAAAACAGAGAGTCACAGCCATCTGAACAATTTTCAGGCTTGAGCCACCTTACAGACCCAGACCACTTGGATTAAGTGGGTGCGGGGCAGGTCCCCTTGAGAAAGGACCCCAGTACACTACAGAAATATACTGTTAATTTTCCTCCTAGGTCCCCCCAAAAGGTACCTACTGCCTTTTATCAGAGTACTTGTACACTGGGGATAAGGAAATGATCAAACCTTTTGGGAACTACTGAATACAGGCTCTGAACTGACACTGATTCCAGGAGACCCAAAACATCACTATGGCCCACAAGTCAGAGTAGGGACTTATGAAGGCCAGGTGATCAATGGAGTTTTAGCTCAAGTCTAATTCACAGTGGGTCCAGTGTGTTCCCAAACCCACCCTGTGGTTATTTACCCAGTTCCAGAATGCATAATTGGAATAGACATACTTAGCAGCTGGCACAATTTCCACATTGGCTCTCTCTCCTATAGATTGAGGATTATTATGGTTGGAAAGGCCAGTGGAACACATTAGAACTGCCTCCACATAGGAAAACAGTAAACCAAAAGAAATACTACATTTCTGGAGAGACTGCAGAAGGAAGGCATATGTCCAGAGAAAATCCCAGACAACTAGTATCTTCCTTGGACTTTATTCTTCATCCCTAAAAAAATTTAGCTCCTAGGTACAGCTGAATTGGATATGGATGAGGTTTAAACAAGTGGAAATAAGCACTCTTCTCACCCTCACATGTGCCGATCATAGGTGGAATTACTTCTGTGCAAAACTAGTTTACTAAAGACATGGTAGCTAGAAATGTAATAAGAAAAATAAAAAGAAATGAAGAAGGAAGGAAGGAAGGCAGGAAGGAAAGAAGGAAGGGAGGAAGGAAGGAGGGAGGGAGGTGGGAAGGGAGGAAGAAAGGAAAGAAGGAAGGAAGGAAGGAAGGAAGGAAGGAAGGAAGGAAGGAAGGAAGGAAGGAAGGAAGGAAGGGAGGGAAGGAGGGAGGAAGGGAGGAAGGAAGGAAGGAAGGAAGGAAAGGAGGAAGGAAGGAGGGAGGAGGGAAGGAAGGAAGAAATGAAAGAAGGAGAAAAGGGAGGAGGAGGGGGAGGGAGGAAGAAAGGAAGAGAAAAGTTGACCCTTCTCAGCAGAATACAGAACATTTCAATTTAGTTAGTTTGGTATTCTCATAAACCCATGAACAGTGGAGCCAATTGTCCATTAAAGATTTACCAGCCATTCCTAATCTTCAATGTGCAAAGTGTCCTTTGGAGATTTCCCTGTTACTAGTTGATGAGGATTACTCTTCCTTTCAAAGTGATTTATGGTCACTGAAGAATCTGAACAGTAAGAAATGGACTGTTGGTCATATAACGAAAATTTTACATGTGATTACTGACTTTGTCAGACCTCAAGTTGTCCCAGAGCACTCTAATAGGACCTTAAATGTCTGCAGAAAAAATTTTTTAACCATCTATCTGAAAAGTTAGATAAATGGCATCTTAAAACCCAATTATCTCCTTATATTGGGGGCTGTATAAGGGATGTTTACTTAGGAATAGTAACCTTTCCCTCTTAACCCACTATCTCCAGATTTGCAAAGATGCACCCAGAGCTAAGACAATACTTCTATTCTTCTGAGATAACTGAACTAGCAAAATCTAGAAAAGACCAGCAACCCTCTGAAATGTCAAAATAGCCTGGTTCAAATAGTTCAACTATTCATATTCACATTAATTATTTCAAAGATATGTATTGACTGCTGATATGTCCAGTATAGTACCTAAAATTACAAAGGTGAGGAAGACAGAGAAAATCCCTCATGGAGCATACAGTCTAGGGAAGAATCAAGGGGTAGGTCTCATCTAAACCCTGAAAGATGAGGATAATATAACCAAACAATGGGGGACACTTGGCAGCCTCCTCAAGTGATTGTGTAGATACAGGAAGTCCTTGGAGATCTAGAATTATTTTTAAGAGGTCTCATAGAAGGGGCCTCAGGCTCTTCTCTCCACTCTCATCCCAGGATTAGTTTCAAAGAGAGTGGAGAACAGAATAGAATTCTGGGATGATTTGGGGAATCCAAAAGAACTCTGAGTTCTTCTGGAAGTCTGGGAGACAGCATCTGCATACATTCAGTCAGCCAATCAACAAACATTCAGAGTGATCCTCGTTGTGTGCCAGGCGTATCTGTACAGGGCTTTTTGTTATTGTTTATAGCACTAAAGCAAGGCAGCAGCAGAGATGAATGGCTTCATGGGATGTCTGGGGCAGAGGGCCCAAGATATCTGCAAGTCTCCAGCACCCCTCTTCCCCAACTCTCAGGATACAGAAGTTATAGCTCTGAAAGAAAGGAGAGAGAGAGAGCAAACAAGTGTCCCCAAATGCACTTTGCGGTCACGATGAGGGGTCACAGAAGCACAAAGCAGCGTCGAGGACCAAATGGGAGAATTGTCTGTCTCAGGAGAGACAAGTGCAGGACAGGTGAAGACCAAGGAGTAGGTACTGTCTCATCACTATTGCTATGAGACTGTGCTATGAGCTTAGATTAGTCCCATGAAGAAGGAGAAACTATGACTTAATGGAGTTTAAACCAGAAATAGGGAAAACTCAGAACTGACTTAGATTGTGTTGTTCATAACCAGAGAGTAATAGTGTCTTTGAATGCATATTTAGTTGAATTATATAAAATAAACTTTTATTTTCTACACAACCAAGACACTTGAAAACACTGCCACCTGTACACAAGCTGTGTGTGTGTGTGTGTGTGTGTGAGTGTGTGTTTACAAACATAGCCAAATGTACTTGAATGTTGGACCCTTCAGAATAGCCACCTTGGGAGGTTCTATTTATGGTGTTGTCATTGTTCAACTCTTTCATAAGCCTTCAGCATCATTTTATAAACCATACAAGAAAATCAATTCCATTAGTTTATATTTACTCTCCATGTTTGATTATCAATTGTAAAAGAAAGAAAGAGAAAAAAATGATCCACTTAAATCAAGGTTTTATTTACCAAACATGGCACTTGCAGGCTTCGGTAGTTTCCAAAATTCAACAGACGTATGTTTATTAGCTCTGAATATACGCAAAAATAAGCAATGGCAAAGATGCTTTGAGCAATGGCTACTGTATTGTAATACATGTACTATCAGGTGACTATTTCGAATGAAAACATTCATTTGAATGTATTAGTATATTTGTGGAAAACAAGAATCAACCCAAAAAAGCAGCCACGTTATTTTATTATTATTATTATTTGAAGTCTTCATTGAATTTGTTACAATTTTGCTTCTGTTTTCTGTTTTGGTTTTTTGGCCGCAAGGCATGTGGGATCTTAGCTTCCCGACCACGGATAGAACCTGCACCCCTTGCATTGGAAGGTGAAATCTTAACCACTGGACATCCAGGGAAGTCCCACAGACACATTATTTTAAAGTCCTAGGTATTTAGGGCAGTGACGAAAATCTCAACTTTGACTGAATGGTCATTTCTCCTGCAATTGCACGTTCTCTGTCACTGTCTCAAGCTCCACATGCCATATATTTCTCCACACTTTAGAAAGGGCTTTCTCAAGAGGGCCATGACATCAGTGCTGTCACACAAGAAGACAGGGGAGCTTGAGAGTGTCTGGGTCACACTTCCTCTGCTGCCTCTCACACAGGTATCTTTGCATTTTTACAAGCATTACTCATAATCTCATTTTTCATTCCCATCTTGCAACTTTATGCCTTTCTTTTTTTTATTTTATTATTTTTTTTAATTTTTGAATTTTATTTTACTTATTTTTTTTATGCAGCATGTTCTTATTAGTCATGCATTTTACACAAATCAGTGTATACATGTCAATCTCAATCTCCCAATTCATCACACCACCACCACCCACCCCCCGGCCACTTTCCCCCCTTGGTGTCCATATATTTGTTCTCTACATCTGTGTCTCTATTTCTGCCCTGCAAACTGGTTCATCTGTACCATTTTTCTAGGTTCCACATATATGCGTTAATATATGATATTTGTTTTTCTCTTTCTGACTTACTTCACTCTGTATGACAGTCTCTAGATCCATCCACGTCTCAACAAATGACCCAATTTCGTTCCATTTTATGGTTGAGTAATATTCCATTGTATATATGTACCACTTCTTCTTTATCCATTCGTCTGTCAATGGGCATTTAAGCTGCTTCCATGACCTGGCTATGGTAAATAGTGCTGCAATGAACATTGGGGTGCATGTGTCTTTTTGAATTATGGTTTTCTCTGGGTATATGCCCAGTAGTGGGATTGCTGGATCATATGGTAATTCTATTTTTAGTTTTTTAAGGAACCTCCATACTGTTCTCCATAGTGGCTGTATCAATTTACATTCCCACCAACAGTGCAAGAGGGTTCCCTTTTCTCCACACCCTCTCCAGCATTTGTTGTTTGTAGATTTTCTGATGATGCCCATTCTAACTGGTGTGGGGTGATACCTCATTGTAGTTTTGATTTTCATTTTGCTAATAATTAGTGATGTTGAGCAGCTTTCCATGTGCTTCTCGGACATCTGTATGTCTTCTTTGGAGAAATGTCTATTTAGGTCTTCTGGCCATTTTTGGATTGAGTTGTTTGTTTTTTTAATATTGAGCTACATGAGCTGTTTATATATTTTGGAGATTAATCCTTTGTCCGTTGCTTCATTTGCAAATATTTTCTCCCATTCTGAGGGTTGTCTTTTCGTCTTGTTTATGGTTTCCTTTGCGGTGCAAAAGCTTTTAAGTTTCATTAGGTCCCATTTGTTTATATTTGTTTTTATTTCCAATATTCTAGGAGGTGGATCAAAAAAGATCTTGCTGTGATTTATGTCATAGAATGTTCTGCCTATGTTTTCCTCTAACAGTTTTATACTGTCCGGTCTTACATTTAGGTCTCTAATCCATTGTGCGTTTATTTTTGTGTATGGTGTTAGGGAATGTTCTAATTTCATCCTTTTACATGTAGCTGTCCAGTTTTCCCAGCACCACTTATTGAAGAGACTGTCTTTTCTCCATTGTAGTTCCTTGCCTCCTTTGTCATAGATTAGTTGACCATAGGTGTGTGGGTTTATTCCTGGGCTTTGTATCTTGTTCCATTGATCTATGTTTCTGTTTTTGTGCCAGTACAATATTGTCTTGATTACTGTAGCTTTGTAGTATAGTCTGAAGTCAGGGAGTCTGATTCCTCCAGCTCCATTTTTTTCCCCTCTAGATTGCTTTGGCTATTCAGGGTCTTTTGTGTCTCCATACAAATTTTAACATTTTTTGTTCCAGTTCTGTGAAAATGCCATTGGTAATTTGATAGGGATTGCATTGAATCTGTAGATTGCTTTGGGTAGTATAGTCATTTTCACAATATTGATTCTTCCAATACAAGAACATGGTATATCTCTCCATCTGTTGGTATCATCTTTAATTTCTTTCATCAGCGTCTTATAGTTTTCTGCATACAGGTCTTTTGGCTCCCTAGGTAGGTTTATTCCTAGGTATTTTATTCTTTTTGTTGCCATGGTAAACGGGAGTGTTTCCTTAATTTCTCTTTCAGATTTTTCATCATTAGTGTATAGGAACGCAAGAGATTTCTGTGCATTAGTTTTGTATCCTGCTACTTTACCAAATTCATTGATTAGCTCTAGTAGTTTTCTGGTGGCATCTTTAGGATTCTCTATGTATAGTATCATGTCACCTGAAAACAATGACAGTTTTACTTCTTCTTTTCCAATTTGTATTCCTTTTATTTCTTTTTCTTCTCTGATTGCCGTGGCTAGGACTTCCAGAACTATGTTGAATAATAGTGATGAGAGTGGACATCTTTGTCTTGATCCTGATCTTAGAGAAAATGCTTTCAGTTTTTCACCATTGAGAATGATGTTTGCTGTGGGTTTGTCGTATATGGCCTTTATTATGTTGAGGTAGGTTCCCTCTATGCCCACTTTCTGGAGAGTTTTTATCATAAATCGGTGTTGAATTTTGTCAAAAGCTTTTTCTGCATCTATTGAGATGATCATATGGTTTTTCTTCTTCAATTTGTTAATATGGTGTATCACATTGATTGATTTACGTATATTGAAGAATCCTTGCATCCCTGGGATGAATCTCATTTGATCATGATGTATGATCCTTTTAATGTGTTGTTGGATTCTGTTTGCTAGTATTTTGTTGAGGAGTTTTTCATCTATATTCATCCCTGATATTGGTCTGTAATTTTCTTTTTTTGTAGTATCTTTGTCTGGTTTTGGTTTCAGGGTGATGGTGGCCTCATAGTATGAGTTTGGGAGTGTTCCTTCCTCTGCAGTTTTTTGGAAGAGTTTGAGAAGGATGGGTGTTAGCTCTTCTCCAAATGTTTGATAGAATTCACCTGTGAAGCCATCTGGTCCTGGACTTTTGTTTGTTGGAAGATTTTTAATCACAGTTTCAATTTCAGTGCTTGTGATTGGTCTGTTCATATTTTCTATTTCTTCCTGGTTCAGTCTTGGAAGATTATACCTTTCTAAGAATTTGCCCATTTCTTCCAGGTTGTCCATTTTATAGAGTTGGCATAGAGTTGCTTGTAGTAGTCTCTTAGGATGCTTTGTATTTCTGCGGTGTCTGTTGTAACTTCGCCTTTTTCATTTCTAATTTTATTGATTTGAGTCCTCTCCCTTTTTTTCTTGATGAGTCTGGCTAACGGTTTATCAATTTTGTTTATCTTCTCAAAGTACCAGCTTCTAGTTTTATTGATCTTTGCTATTGCCTTCTTTGTTTCTATTTCATTTATTTCTGCTCTGATCTTTATGATTTCTTTCCTTCTGCTAACTTTGGGTTTTGGTTGTTCTTTTTGCTCTAGTTCCTTTAGGTGTAAGGTTAGATTGTTTATTTGAGATTTTTCTTGTTTCTTGGGGTAGGCTTGTATAGCTATAAACTTCCCTCTTAGAACTGCTTTTGCTGCATCCCATAGGTTTTGGATCGTCGTGTTTTTATTGTCATTTGTCTCTAGGTATTTTTTGATTTCCTCTTTGATTTCTTCAGCGATCTCTTGGTTATTTAGCAACGTATTGTTTAGCCTCCATGTGTTTGTGATTTTTACGTTTTTTTCCCTGTAATTCATTTCTAATCTCATAGCATTGTGGTCAGAAAAGATGCTTGATATGATTTCAATTTTCTTAAATTTACTGAGGCTTGATTTGTGACCCAAGATGTGATCTATCCTGGAGAACGTTCTGTGTGCACTTGAGAAGAAAGTGTAATCTGCTGGTTTTGGATGGATTGTCCTATAAATATCAATTAAATCTATCTGGTCTGTTGTGTCATTTAAAGCTTCTGTTTCCTTATTTATTTTCTGTTTGGATGATCTGTCCATTGGTGCAAGTGAGGTGTTAAAGTCCCCCACTATTATTGTGTTACTGTCGATTTCCTCTTTTAGAGCTGTTAGCAGTCGCCTTATGTATTGAGGTGCTCCTATGTTGGGTGCATATATATTTATAGTTGGTATATCTTCTTCTTGGATTGATCCCTTGATCATTATGTAGTGTCCTTCCTTGTCTCTTGTAACGTTCTTTATTTTAAAGTCTATTTTATCTGACATGAGTATTGCTTCTCCAGCTTTCTTTTGATTTCCATTTGCATGGAATATCTTTTTCCATCCCCTCACTTTCAGTCCGTATGTGTCCCTAGGTCTGAAGTGGGTCTCTCGTAGACAGCCTATATATGCGTCTTGTTTTTGTATCCATTTAGCAAGCCTGTGTCTTTTGGTTGGAGCATTTAATCCATTCACGTTTAAGGTAATTATTTATATGTATGTTCCTATGACCATTTTCTTAATTGTTTTGGGTTTGTTTTTGTAGGTCCTTTTTTTCTCTTGTGTTTCCCACTTAGAGAAGTTCCTTTAGCATTTGTTGTAGAGTTGGTTTGGTGGTGCTGAATTCTCTTAAGTTTTGCTTGTCTGTAAAGCTTTTGATTTCTCCATCAAATCTAAATGAGATCCTTGCCAGGTAGAGTAATCTTGGTTGTAGGTTCTTCCTTTTCATCACTTTAAGTATATCATGCCACTCCCTTCTGGCTTGTAGAGTTTCTGCTGAGAAATCAGCTGGTAACCTTATGGGAGTTCCCTTGTATGTTATTTGTCGTTTTTCCCTTGCTGCTTTCAATAATTTTTCTTTGTCTTTAATTTTTGCCTATTTGATTACTATGTGTCTCGGTGTGTTTCTCCTTGGGTTTATCCTGTATGGGACTCTCTGTGCTTCCTGGACTTGGGTGGCTATTTCCTTTCACATGTTAGGGAAGTTTTCGACTATAATCTCTTCAAATATTTTCTCTGGTCCTTTCTCTCTCTCTTCTCCTTCTGGGACGCCTATAATGCGAATGTTGTTGCGTTTAATGTTGTCCCAGAGGTCTCTTAGGCTGTCTTCATTTCTTTTCATTCTTTTTTCTTTATTCTGTTCCACAGCAGTGAATTCCACCATTCTGTCTTCCAGGTCACTTATCCGCTCTTCTGCCTCAGTTATTCTGCTATTGATTCCTTCTAGTGTAGTTTTCATTTCAGTTATTGTATTGTTCATCTCTGTTTGTTTGTTCTGTAATTCTTCTAGGTCTTTGTTAAACATTTCTTGCATCTTCTCGATCTTTGCCTCCATTCTTTTTCCAAGGTCCTGGATCATCTTCACTATCATTATTCTGAATTCTTTTTCTGGAAGGTTGCCTATCTCCACTTCATTTAGTTGTTTTTCTGAGGTTTTATCGTGTTCCTTCATCTGGTACATAGCCCTCTGCCTTTTCATCTTGTCTATCTTTCTGTGAATGTGGTTTTTGTTCCACAGGAACAGGATTGTAGGTCTTCTCGCTTCTGCTGTCTGCCCTCTGGTGGATGAGGCTATCCCTTTATGCCTTTCTATTGATCTTAGTTCTGCTGCTCAGAGACACCAATGAGAAATGTTGAGTACATTCAATAAATAAAAAATATCCATCCACCCTGTACGTGATTCCTCTTTAGAAAATTGTGCAAATAAAATAGTGTTTTTCTGCTCCCTGTTCATTCTTGAGACCAAAGACTATGCCCTGAATGTGTAATTGACTCCAGGGATAGGTAGAGGGTGTTCTAAATTTCAAATCTGAGTCCTGGTTCTGAAGCCCAATATTGCCTTAGAGAAGTTTCCTTCTATAATTATTGATTACCTCTCACATACTGGAAATGAAGTCACATCTACAAAGATCCCAGTTTAGACTGTAGCATTTGTGAATTTTTCCTGAATGAAAAGTGCATTTATTTGCATTATTTCTATAAAAGACTTTGTTTACAAATGAGAAAACAGTCTTTTATCACATATATTTTGCCAGTTTGAAT
Organism: Balaenoptera musculus; assembly: GCF_009873245.2. Classification (NCBI taxonomy): domain Eukaryota; kingdom Metazoa; phylum Chordata; class Mammalia; order Artiodactyla; family Balaenopteridae; genus Balaenoptera; species Balaenoptera musculus. The sequence goes on along the minus strand of NC_045794.1, from coordinate 13,326,075 downwards.
TTAGTCAGGGATCTTGGTATATTGATGCATATTTCATTCAAACAATACTTTGCTTTAAAAAATTTGCAGCTGGGGCTTCCCTGGTGGCACAGTGGTTGAGAATCTGCCTGCCAATGCAGGGGACACAGGTTCAATCCCTGGTCTGGGAAGATCCCACATGCTGCAGAGGAACTAAGCCCGTGAGCCACAACTACCGAGCCCATGTGCCACAACTACTGAAGCCTGCGCACCTAGAGCCCATGCTCCGCAACAAGAGAAGCCACCACAAAGAGAAGCCTGTGCATCACAATGAAGAGTAGCCCCCACTCGCTGCAACTAGAGAAAGCCCGTGCACAGCAACAAAGACCCAACGCAGCCAAAAAAAAAAAAAAATTTGTAGTCAAAGATCACCTAGGAGGTGAATTTTTTTATCACACAGGTGAGTTAAATCGGGGATCAAAATTATGCCCTTTATCTCCGTACTATGGATAATTGAAGTAAATACCATGGAGAAGGATGGAAAGAATTCTGATCTAGGCATAGGAGATGTGGGTCCTAGTATTTGCTCCCAAGCTCTGTGGATTTAATTGGACTTCCTCAAGCTCCCTTTCTATTTTCTGTGAAAATGAAAGGGCTGATACCTGATCTCCACTGCCACTAATATTTTCAGGCTTCATGGACATAGTGTGAAGGTATATTGTCATAAGCATCTAGTTGTACTTCATGACAACTTTGTCTGTCTCTCTTCCCTCATTTCCAAGTTTCTTAACAGCATTAAAAATATTTTGTCCATGGAGAGCAGAATATTGAGGAGCAGGACCTGAGAGGTTGCACTGGGAAGCAATCTCAGACTCAAACCCTAAGTGACAAAAATAAAGCCAACCTAAATTACATAAAGCAACCAGAAGTTATGGGCTTATGCCATTGAAAAGTCTAGTTACAGACTGAATTGTATTACCTCAAAATTCATAGGTTGAATCCATAACTGCCAGTATCTCAGAATGTGACTGTTTGGGAAATTGGGTCTTTAAAGAGGTAAGTAAGGTTAAATGAGGTCACATGGGTGGGCCCTAATCCAATCTGACTGGTCTTATAAGAAGAGGAAATTTGGACACACAAGAAAACACCCAGGGTACACATGCAAGGGGGGAGGACCGAATGAAGAGGCAGCAGGAGGGTGGCCGTCTGTAAGCCAGGGAGAGAGGCCTCAGAGGAAGCCGACCTTGACAGCACCTTCATCTTGGGTCTGTAGCCTCCAGAACTATAAGAAAATACATTTCTATAGTTTGAGCCACCCAGTCTGGTGTTTTATTATAGTAGCCCTTGCAGGGGCCTGGTGAAAAATGAAAATGTGGTATCCTGGTTTAAAAAGCAGGAAAAAAGTGCCACTAAAGATACTAAAACATTAGGCTTTTTCCCCTTCTTCCTTCTTCTTTTTTTGACTTCTGGTGACTTGTTGTTTGGGGGTTTTGGGTTTTGATTGTTTGTTTGCTTTTGCTATCTTAGGTGATTCCGAGCAAAGGAAAATTAAAATGTTAAATTATTAGCATGAATTTTACCACTTATCTCTCTATTGTACAATGGCAGTTTCAAACGCAAATATAAGAGCACTTAATTCACATGCAGAATCACCCAAATTGCACAATTCATCTTTCATACCCCTTAGATGCATATGTAGACCATTGTTATCAGAAGGGTAGAAATACTGCAGAAACTAACTCAACTGTTTTTACTTTACTTCTTGATACACACACATTCTACCGACACTCTCTTTCCTCTATGTATTTATTGATGAGTGTGGAAGGACAGAAAGGAAAAGGAACTGAAGGTTGTCCTTTCTTTCCTTTTCCTTCTATGTCACCATTTTCAGCATAAATGGTTGACTCATACACGGAAGTAGCACTCAAAAAAGAGAGGATCTGCCAGGGTTCTTTGTTCGTTTGTGTTTCTTGCAAGGCAGTTGCCTTCTTTCTGCATTTGAAGCAAGTTCTGATTCAAAGGGAAAGCATGGCTTCTCAGGAGTGCCAGCATCCCGCTTACCCTGCCAGCGACCTGACAGGCTCACCCTGTACTCACTTGGAGTCTCAATGAACCTCCACACATGGCGGGGTTCATTGGAATTCTGTGTTTCTGGGTCATCGTGAATGCTCTGTGCAAACGGGGTAGCAGGGAGTGGCAGACACACATGTTACTTGTACTACTCTGCTCACCTGCATGACCCATTGTCCCATTAGACTTCCTTTACAAAACGCAAGTTCAAAAATAAAATGTTAAGATCTTTGAGAACAGCAACAGCTGAGCATTAATCGCAGCACAGGGCCCTTCTGAACACGAGACCCTGTGCAACCACATAGGACATACACCCATGAAACCAGTCCTGGTCCCTGGATATGATGTTATGGAAAGTTCATGATAGCATCCGAACTCAGTGTCTCTTTTTCTGTTATCTGTCTCTACTCGCCTCCATGTCAGCTTTATTCTCAGCCAGGGTCTTATTTCATGGTTATCTGATGGCTGCAGAAAACAAGCTAGATAGAGTTCTTTCTCAAAAGTCCTAGCTATTGTCTCAGGACATCTCATAGATTCCAAAGGAGCAGGTGCCCATTTTGAACCAGTCACTGTGACCAGAGCAATATCCTTCTCCGGCTACCCAGGGCTCTATCCCATTGCCCATCTCTGAAGCCGGAGATGGAGAGGACTTCCTAGGAATGAAGCACATGGATAGAACATCAGGAATAGAGTAGTCTTCAGAGGAAAACTGGGGTACAGTCTCCAAAAGTAGGATAAATGGATGCCAGGAAGCAAAACTAAAATAAAAGTCAGAGACTATTTCCACGATCTAGGATGTCAGAGTAGGAAGCTTAGTGCAATTAAGCAATGATTTTCGAGCTGGAAAGGTCACAGAACCTAGGTTGATTATTTTTCTATTCCAAGCTAGGACCAGCAGGTAAGGTTGTACAGCACACCTTATGCTGTAGCTGTTTTCCAAGGAGTTATGGTATGTGTACAAGTTCTGTTCCAGGAGAGTCTATTTGGATAATTCTTTTAGCATTTTCCCTGCATTTTCCCAGTATCATCCCAAATTTACCATCAAGGTATCCTGGACCCCCCAAAATCATTTGTATTCCTAACTTTTATATAAGAACTGCTTCCAAACACTGCAGCAGTACCCAGCACTGCAGCTGTTTTAGTAGCTCTGTTCTATTCAGACCTTCTCATGATATTTCACTTCTGACTGAGTGGGTTTTAAGACACCAGTTGTGGGGAGGGGGTGGTCAGAGGGAGGAGATTGGGGGCTGAGGGTGCTGTTAGAGGTAGAGGATGAAGAGTGAAAACAGGGTCACGCTTATACACAGTTGTATAGTTACACACTATGTTTGTGTGATTCCCCCTTGGACCTGTGATTGTTGGAGCTTCTGCCCTACTCAAAATCTCGCCCCAGGGGGCCTCGCAAGTTCTTATGGAAGAGCCTTCTCCACCCCATATGGAGTAAGTACCCACTGCTGTGTCACACCTCTCCCCACACACATACTCCCTGAAGAGTCACTCAGGAGGATCTCACTGGCACAGCTGCAGCGTGCCCTCACAGTGAGGCTACCAACCATCAGGGTTCTGCTTCCCGGTACTTTCAAGACCCCCCAGGTGCCAACACTGCCAGATACCCTTGTCAGAGCCCCTAGGTATCTTGACAGCTCCTGACATTGTAACTCTGATAGAGGCTTTGGGATTCTATATGCTGAAGCCCTCAGTTTGCTGAAGCCACATTTTTTCCCCTGCCAAAGGGTTTGCCCATTTTGTGCTCCACTCTGCCACACAAATACCAAAGCAGACTAGCCAGGCACTTTTAGGTCTTGTGGAGGTATTAGTGGAAACAGCAAAACAGAAATAATGGACACCATTATGTATTCAAATTCAAAACCTTTCAAGGGTTTTGGTTCAGCAAGCTTGGGTACCTGGAACTCTCTTCTCCAAGAATTTCTTTCCTGGACAGAGAATACATAATGCTGACAGGTCTCTTGTGCAAACAGGCTCCTGGCGGGTGACCTCACTGTCTTGGTTTTGTCAAAAGGAGTGAACATGTCCAGCTGTCTGGGGTGACAGCAGCTTAAACTCAAGCTTGGAACTCACTAGCAGTAAATTAATTCTCATGATGAATTTGGTCAGGATAAGGTCCGAGCTTGAGATCTTGTTCAGAATCGGGGAGTTCTGGAGGTAAAGCTTACAGAAATATTACTGTTTCTCATAGAAACTTCTGTGATAGAGAGTTGTTTGAAATTGAATGCAGCGTTCTTGACACATCACAGAGACAGGTTTTATAGGAACTTAGCTCTGAATGGGAATTTTGATGTCATCTAGTACGGTTCCTTCTTTTTGGCATTTGAGGAAACTTTTTTTTCAGCCAGTGAGTGACAAAGCTGGAACTAGAATCCAGATAATTCTTTGTTTTATTTCCTCATGGAAAAAATCACAAGAACAACAGGGAAAAGATTACTGACACTTTTAAAGCTTTGGCATCTGCCACATTTGTCCTGGATTATGGAAAATTTGCCCTCATATAATCCAGACCACTTCTTGTTCTGTACTCTCATGAGAAAGATTAGAGAGAAACTGTCAAAGTCCTGTGAACTTTGATTGGCATCTATTCCTGAGGTCTATATGACAAAGCCAAAGTCTTACATCTTATTTTCCATCTTATTTTCCATAGCAGGTACCATGGCTCTTCCAGTTTTACAATGATTTTTTTTCTCATCTGTGACCCATTTAAAAGGAATGCTCTTGTCTAAATGATCTTCTCTCTCACACACCCACTCTAATTCCCCAGAAAATTAGGACATAACACTAGAAAGCTAATGAACTCACATCTCTTTAAATTTCACAGCTCTGATGTTGGCCTCACCTCCAAATGTAGTTCTCCAAAGGTACAGAAGAGTTTTCACAGAACAGAAAACAATAAAGCTTCAGGTAATTTTAATGATGGAGAAACTGAAGAAAAGTTAAGAGTCACACAGAGACACTCTAGGGACACAACTGGGACACAGGTGATCTTGTTCCCAGGCCACTAGACAGAACCTATATATTTTTCAAAGAATAATCTTACTAACTCTCTGATCTCTGTCCATAATTACGTAGAGATCAGATTCTCCCTGAGAGAAGTGTGTGTGAGTGTTTGTGTGTGTATTTGGTTCACAGCATTTAGCCCAAAGAGTTTGCTGATTGTTTATACTGAATATGCTTTCTGAAAACTAACTTAATAATCTCACTCAGTTCTGCCTCTCTCTTTTTCATTCATGTGAGTGAACGAGGCCCTGCAAGACCAGTCCCTTAGGTCATCACCATGAGTGATTTCGTTGTCAGCCTTTCTAGTAAAGCTGCCTACCTGGATCTCAATTAATGCTAATTATTATAGGGACTCCATTACCCAAGTGAGGAAATGTCTCCCCTGATAAAGGCTATGCAATAGAAAAAGAAATTCAAATTTGCCTGCTTCTCAATCAAATATCCAAATTCTAAGTGAGCCTAACACCTGACCTATGAGTAGGATATGTACTAAGATTCGACGTGCGGAAGTGTACCCCAAAGTACCAAGCCTTGAAGACCGAAGAAGAGTGTTGGTAGGAATATCTCTGGACATAAACAAAGATTAGTTGCCACTGGCATCTGGCTTAACACTGAAAGGAAGCCCATGCTATTGCTAAAGGAACAGCGCAGAAGGAAAGGAGTGGTGCCCTGCCCACAACTCTGCCACATCTCACTAAGCGTCCAGCCTCACCAGATCTGCCGTCAGTCTCAGCCGGCTTCTGCTGAAATTACCCCTAGAGCAGGGTTTCTCAGCCTCAACACTGTTGACGTTTTAGGCTAGACGATCCTTTGTTTTAAGTGGCTGCCCCAAGTACTGTAGGATATTTTGCAACATCCCTGGCCTCTGCCCACTGGATGCCAGTAGAACCCACAAGTTGTGACAACCAAATATATCTCAAGACATTGCCAAATGCCCCCAGAGAAGGGGACAAAACTGCCCTTGATTGAAAACCACTCATCTAGGGGCATAGAAAGTGGGGTCAGGAAGAGGCCACAGGTAAGCTGGCTCTCAGAGGATGATTGTTAACCTTTTTGGTGTCTCAGTACTCTCACAGAATTCAGTGGGGAATTTTTTTACCTTATATCCATAAATACACTTAAGTACATATGGTCAAATTTTTACTTCAAAAACTCCCTCAAGTTTAAAAATTCATGCTCTAGGGCATTCATTCCTTTACATCAACACTGGACTTTTTCATACAGGACTTTCCTAAGAAGCCAAGCAAAATGAAAATAAAAAGAAAATACTGAAAATGTAGAAGTTCAAAGACAGACAAGTTTTACAAGATAGAGATATCTTATCTTAAAATAACTAAAGTCTAGTCACAAAAGGCTTGGAACGATTTAAGGCCTCACAAGCTCTACATTTTTCCTTCTATTCTGAGTGACCTCATCCTATTGCTTTATTTTCCAACTTCACTTGTATCCCCTTTCCTTCCCAGACAACCATGGAATTAGAAGTAAGAGTAGTAGTAGCTAACTTTTGCCAATAACTTACTAAGGGCCAGGCATTTTTGGAGTACTTTTACTTGTATTTGCTCATGTCATCCTCACAACAGCTCTATGGCATAAGTAGTATTATTATTCCCATTTTAGCGATGAGGAAACAAAGGCACTTAGAGATTAAATAACTTTCTCAAAGTCACACAGCTAATAATTGGCAGAACCAAAAGTCAACCTTAGGCTGGTCCCAGAGTCCATGCTCTTGGGCCCACTACCCTCCAAACTATGTGTGGTCCACAGTCCTAAGTGGACAATGGGTAGTAGTTATCTAATGGTGAAAAAAGGTCTTCATACATTTCCCAGGATGTACGGCTGTGGCAGGCAATACTACAGACACCTGGCCAACTTCATTTCCTCTTTGTCCCCTTTTCCCCTTCAGTTTCTCTGCCTCTTATCACCTCTCTTCCCCTAAAAAGAAAGTAAAGCTTTCCTTCCTCACAGCATCCTGACTAGTCTCCAGTGAATTCAAATGATTCAGGTATCATTTACCATTGGTTCTCAAAGTCTGGCCCAAGAACCATCTGAGGATGCATCACCAATAGTACTTATTAAAATGGCAGATTCTTGGGTCTTACCATAGATCCACTGAATTGAAACCTCAATTAACATGAAAATTGTGTTAGAGCACAAGACTGTGCTCTAAGCAAGCTCCTTAGAGGATTCTATTCTGATACACACAAAGGCTGAGCTCCATTTAGACTCTTGTGATTGGTTAGCTCAGCTAGTTAGAGCTAATTACACTGCAGTTCAATTCTCAGAAGAGCCAACTTTGCTTGGCAGTATTACTCCTACCCTTTCCTTATTTATTTAGTGTTCTTCCAAAGTACAAACAGCTAGACAATATGGGCACGTGGGGAAACAGTCTGGATAGATAAAGTCAAGCTTATTATCAAAACTGGAAAACTAATTTCAAGGGCATTATTTTGACTCAAATTGAGCATTTTTTTTTTCAATTGGCATTTCTGGAATGAGTAAAAATACCTAACTTATAATGAAGACACAGTATTAGTTTCCATAAAAGGAAAACATCAGTGATACCCCAATTCTTGCTTAACTCATACCTGCGTCTTAGGTCCAGAGATCTTAAAGATAACACAACCTGTAATTTGCTGCGTGCAGCATCTTGCATGGTCCCAATGTGGGAGAATTTATTTTTACAAAATATGGCTTTCAGTGGGCTAGCTGAGGCCAATTGACAGGAGTTGTGCCTTGGCCATGGACCCTGATTAGATGACTTCTTCATCGACACAACTCCTGAACCATCAAAACTCTCAGCAGTTTAGAATCACTCTCAACCAAGACAAAGCTCATAAAAGCCTTTGAATCTCAGTCATTCACATCAGTGTCTCTGAACTAACTCCAATGACAGAAATACTACCTGATTTTTTTCTAAACTACAAAGGGGAAAGGTTGGGGCAGGGAGGGATAAATTAGGAGTTTGGGATTAACATATACACACTGTTATATATAAAATAGATAATCAACAAGGACCTTCTGTATAGCACAGGGAACTCTACTCAATATTCTATAATAACCTATATGTGAAAAGACTCTGAAAAAGAATAGATACATGTATATGTATAACTGAATCACTTTGCTGTACACCTGAAACTAACACAACATTGTAAACCAACTATACCCCAATATAAAATAAAAATTAAATTTAAAAAATAAAATAAAAATGACTTCTTTACATATTAAAAAAATAAAATAATACTAAAAATAAAATAAAATAAAATAAACTACATAGAAACATCGGTGCTATTGTAGAGAATACATAACCAAAAAAAGGGGTCGGCTTCCTCCTTTCAGAAACACTACTTGCCTGGTATCAGTGCTTGGAAGTGCGCATGTGCCCTCTCCCAGTAGCTAAGCACCAGTATCGTTTTCCCAGCAGGAACGGTGTGCTGGGACTGCTCTTTAGTTACATGCAAGTTTTATTGTTTTCCCTAAGCGAAAATAAAATAGTCTTGTGGTAGAATGGAATTAGAGAAACGAGACTTCATTTGGGAGTTTGATGGAACCTGTTCAGGGGGGAGAATTCTCAGTTTTTCATATTCTCTGAATGTTTCAGACAGAGGTTCTAGAACCAAAGACGTAACTCCTATGGCACTTTGTCCTCCATTTGATTTCTACACAGCCATGGGGCTGATGGTGCAAAGTCACTTTTCCTCAACTTTGTACAGCATTCTGTGCTTCAGCTTCTCATGAGTAAAGAAACCCATTTCATTCGCACTCCCCTTCCCTCTATAACATCCTAAGAATTAATTAAGTATCTGTATCACTTTTCTTTTAAGAGGGCTCCACTTTCCAAGGCTTTTTTTTTTTTAAGTGAAGCTTTCAGGAGCTGTGCCTGGTTCTCCGGCCCTGACAATTGCAAAGGGAGAGCTGATGTGGTTAAATAAATTTTCATGAACTCTGAGTAGACAATAAAATATATTGTAAGTAATACTAAATCCTTCTATTTTCCATTTTAAATAGACCAAAGATCTCTAGAAGATTTACAATCTTTTTTAACTTTTAATTGCCTTCCAAATTCCTAATATATTTGACATGTATTCTCTAACCACTGTGTCCTCAGCTCTTTCATATATATAAAATACCACTTAAGCTTCTCAACAAATCTGAGGACAGGACTATTACACTCATCTTACAAACAAGAGCCCGAGGTTTAGAAAAACAAACCATATGTGTCCAATGTCACAGAGAAAGTAAGTAATAGAAATATGATTCAAATTCAGGTCTCCTAACTCTCAGTTCAATTTCAGGCCAGTTGTCCTACAGCTATTACCTGGTTTGGTACAACTACTGAGAATAAATGAGTGATCAAAATTCAGAGCTTCTACCTTGTTAAAGAATCCCATATACTTTATATTCTTCACCCCATTGAGGAAGGTCTTCACGTGTTTTGCAAGGTTGGCACGCTCCTATATTCTCACCCTTCCCAACACATACTTGTTTTGCCTGCAGGAATTATAATAGCTGTATCCTCAGACTTATTTCCTTTTTGGAGCATTATAGAAAAACTAGTCATTGGAGAGTATTACAGAAGTAAATATGCAATGACACAGAGTGACATGACCCCAAGAATTCCTTCCACTGACCTCAGTCTCTAAGTCACCCATTTCTAGTCCATCCTGCTGTTGCCAGGGGCAAGTGATACTGTTAAGCACACCAGAACTCTTGCAGGATCTTTCTAAAGGTTCTCTCCAAAATGCATTGTTTTTATAACTGCCAGTTAAGTGATGCCTCAGCTGCATTTGAGGAAGAGTGGGGACATCCAGTGGCCACGCTGGTTGTTAACAACTGAGTTATCACTACAATGATATCTTATGATTTGATATACACTCGTTAACTGCAAAAGCTCTTAAAAGATTTCTGTTTTCAACAATTTTAAATTACTGCAAAAGGGATATTTGGTAGCCTGCAAACTTGTATTTAGAGTTCAATTGGCAAGTGCATCTCCCCAAATAATCTTATTTTCGCATACCTGGGTCATAGTTTACTGTTCAGAATTATCTACCACATCAAACCAAAGTACATGATGACATTAACTCTTCCCCAAAATATCTGAACATAATAGACACTTTGACTTGGTCCATTTACATGGATGACTCCGTCTGGCCTCAGGGTGTGCATAGTACATGAATACTGAACGGAGTCTTCCTTCCAGTACAAAGGAAATGAAAAAGTTTGAGGGATCAAGAGGTCCCATCGACCAGTTAGTGCAATTTTGAAATTGAAATCTTTCAGTGAGGAAAGAACATATAGGTGTCTTTTAACCTCCCTAGAATAATATTACTGAAAGTCGTTGGTATTGTTCTGGTGTGAGATGAAAGTTTGGCCAATAAAAAAAAAAACATATGATATTGTTCTCCTAGAATGCATTTTAATTACTATGCTTTTTTTTTTCTTCTTCCCATCACATGTCTAATTTTAAAACCATTTAAAATTCAACATTCAGGGACTTCCCTGGTAGTGCAGTGGTTAAGAATCTGCCTGCCAATGCAGGGAACACGGGTTCGAGTCCTGGTCCGGGAAGATCCCACATGCCTCAGAGCAACTAAGCCTGTGCGCCACAACTACTGAGCCTGCGCTCTAGAGCCCGCGAGCCACAACTACTGAAGCCCACGTGCCTAGAGCCCGTGCTCCGCAACAAGAGAAGCCACCGCAATGAGAAGCCCGTGCACCACAACGAAGAGTAGCCCCTGCTCGCCACAACTAGAGAAAGCCTGTGCACAGCAAGGAAGACCCAACGCAGTCAAAATTTTTTTTAAAAATGTTTTTTTAAAATCTGTTCTCCTTAAAAAACAAAAAAAGAACTAAACATTCATATTCTTATCTGAATAGGGCAGCTAAAGGTAGAGGACAAGATAAGCAGATCAAGGATAAGGGAATTCCTAGCATGGAATATTTGGAACATAGATTGTTCTATTTGCTCTGCGAATTGCTCCACTCAGGAGCAGCCAGACTCAAACAAGTTGTGAGTAGATGCACCTAGCTTTGAGGCTTTATCAGACTTGGTCCATTCTCTTGCTTTCCACAACACTCATTGCAGGTCTCAACACACTTGCCCTGTAGACCATTCTCCAACCTTCCTTACTTAACCTTTCCATCAACCATCAAAACTTAACCATGGAGAGAAGCTTCAAGATGGCGGAAGAGGAAGAAGTGGAGATCAACTTCCTCCCCACAAATACATCATAAATACATCTACATGTGGAACAACTCCTACAGAACACCTACTGAATGCTGGCAGAAAAACTCAGACCTCCCAAAGGGAAAGAAACTCCCCCACGTACCTGGGTAGGGCAAAAGAAAAAAGAAAAAACAGAGACAAAAGAATAGGGACGGGACCTGCACCAATGGGCGGGAGCTGTGAGGGAGGAAAGGTTTCCACACACTAGGAAGCCCCTTCGCGGGCGGAGACTGTGGGTGGCAGAGGGGGGAAGCTTCAGAGCCACGGAGGAGAGCGCAGCCACAGGGGTGTGGAGGGCAAAGTGGAGAGATTCCCGCAAGGAGGATCGGCGCCGAGCAGCGCTCACCAGCCCGAGAGGCTTATCTGCTCCCCCCCCGCCGGGGCGGGCGGGGCGGGGAGCTGAGGCGTGGGCTTCGGAGGTCGGATCTCAGGGAGAGGACTGGGGTTGGCGGCATGAACACAGCCTGAAGGGGGCTAGTGCATCACGGCTAGCTGGGAGGGAGTCCGGGGAAAAGTCTGGAGCTGCCAAAGAGGCAAGAGACCATTGTTTCGGGGTGCGCGAGGAGAGGGGATTCAGAGCACCACCTAAACGAGCTCCAGAGATGGGCATGAGATGCTAAGGCCGCTGCTGCAGCCGCCAAGAAGCCTGTGTGCGAGCACAGGTCACTCTCCACACCGCCCCTCCCGGGAGCCTGTGCAGCCCGCCACTGCCAGGGTCCCGTGATCCAGGGACAACTTCCCCGGGAGAACGCACGGCGCGCCTCAGGCTGCTGCAACGTCACGCCGGCCTCTGCCGCCGCAGGCTCGCCCCGCATCCATACCCCTCCCTCCCCCCGGCCTGAGTGAGCCAGAGCCCCCTAATCAGCTGCTCCTTTAACCCTGTCCTGTCTGAGCGAAGAACAGACACCCTCAGGCGACCTACACTCAGAGGCGGGACCAAATCCAAAGCTGAACCCCAGGAGCTGTGAGAACAAAGAAGAGAAAGGGAAATCTCGGGCTTCCCTGGTGGCACAGTGGTTGAGAATCTGCCTGCCAATGCAGGGGACACGGGTTCTAGCCCTGGTCTGGGAGGATCCCACATGCCGCGGAGCAACTGGGCCCGTGAGCCACAACTACTGAGCCTGCGCGTCTGGAGCCTGTGCTCCGCAACAAGAGAGGCTGCTATAGTGAGAGGCCTGCGCACCACGATGAAGAGTGGACCCCGCTCACCACAACTAGAGAAAGCCCTCGCACAGAAATGAAGACCCAACACAGCCAAAATTAAATAAATAATTTTAAAAAAGAAAGGGAAATCTCTCCCAGCAGCCTCAGGAGCAGCGGATTAAATCTCCACAATCAACTTGATGTACCCTGCATCTGTGGAATACCTGAATAGACAACAAATCATCCCAAATTGAGGCGGTGGACTTTGGGAGCAATGATATATATATATTTCTCCTTTTTCTCTTTTTGTGAGTGTGTATGTGTATGCTTCTCTGTATGATTTTGTCTTACAGCTTTGCTTTTACCATTTGTCCTAGGGTTCTGTCTGTTTTTGTTTTTTTTTAATATAGTTTTTAGCACTTGTTATCACTGGTGGATTTGTTTTTTGGTTTGGTTGCTCTCTTCTTTCTTTCTTTCTTTTTATTACTTTTTAAATTTTTAAAAATTTTTAATAATTATTTTTTATTTTAATAACTTTATTCTATTTTTTCCTTCTTTCTTTCTTTTTTTCTCCCTTTTATTCAGACCCGTGTGGATGACAGGGTCTTGGTGCTCCAGCCGGGCATCAGGCCTGTGCCTCTGAAGTGGGAGAGACAAGTTTAGGACATTGGTCCACCAGAGACCTCCCACCTCCAAGTAATATCAAACAGCAAAAATTACCCAGAGATCTCCATCTCAATGCCAAGACCAAGCTCCACTCAATGACCAGCAAGCTACAGTGCTGGAAACCCTATGCCAAACAAGTAGCGAGACAGGAACACAACCCCACCCATTAGCACAGAGGCTGCCTAAAATCATAATAAGGTCACAGACACCCCCAAACATACCACCGGACTCAGACCTGCCCACCAGAAAGACAAGATCCAGCCTCATCCACCAGAACACAGGCACTAGTCCCCTCCACCAGGAAGCCTACACAACCCACTGGACCAACCTTAGCCACTGGGGGCAGACACCAAAAACAATGGAAACTATGGACCTGCAGCCTGCGAAAAGGAGACCCCATACACAGTAAGTTAAGCAAAATGAGAAGACAGAGAAACACACAGCAGATGAAGAAGCAAGGTAAAAACCCACCAGACCAAACAAATGAAGAGGAAATAGGCAGTCTACCTTAAAAAGAATTCAGAATAATGATAGTAAAGATGATCCAAAATCTCGGAAATACAATGGAGAAAATACAAGAAACGTTTAACAAGGACGCAGAAGAACTAAAGAGCAAACAAACAATGATGAACAACACAGTTAATGAAATTAAAAATTCTCTAGAAGGAATCAATAGAATAACTGAGGCAGAAGAACAGATAAGTGACCTGGAAGATAAAATAGTGGAAATAACTACCACAGAGCAGAATAAAGAAAAAAGAATGAAAAGAATTGAGGACAGTCTCAGAGACCTCTGGGACAACATTAAATGCACCAACATTCAAATTATAGGGGTCCCAGAAGAAGAAGAGAAAAAGAAATGGACTGAGAAACTATTTGAAGAGATTATAGTTGAAAACTTCCCTAATATGGAAAAGGAAATAGTTAATCAAGTCGAGGAAGTGCAGCGAATCCCATACAGGATAAATCCAAGGAGAAACACGCCAAGACACATATTAATCAAACTATCAAAAATTAAATACAAAGAAAAAATATTAAAAGCAGCAAGGGAAAACAACAAATAACATACAAGGGAATCCCCATAAGGTTAACAGCTGATCTTTCAGCAGAAACTCTGCAAGCCAGAAGGGAGTGGCAGGACATATTTAAAGTGATGAAAGGGAAAAACCTACAACCAAGATTACTCTACCCAGCAAGGATCTCATTCAGATTCAACGGAGAAATTAAAATCTTTACAGACAAGCAAAAGCTAAGAGAATTCAGCACCACCAAACCAGCTTTACAACAAATGCTAAAAGAACTTCTCTAGGCAGGAAACACAAGAGAAGGAAAACACCTACAATAACAAACCCAAAACAATTAAGAAAATGGTAATAGGAACATACATATTGATAATTACCATAAATGTAAATGGATTAAACGCTCCAACCAAAAGGCATACACTGGCTGAATGGATACAAAAACAAGACCCGTATATATGCTCTCTACAAGAGACCCACCTCAGACCTAGGGACACATACAGACTGAAAGTGAGGGGATGGAAAAAGATATTCCATGCAAATGGAAATCAAAAGAAAGCTGGAGTAGCAATTCTCACATCAGACAAAATAGACTTTAAAACAAAGACTATTAAAAGAGACAAAGAAGGACACTACATAATGATCAAGGGATCAATCCAAAAGAAGGTATAACAATTGTAAATATTTATGCACCCAATGCAGGAGCACCTCAATGCATAAGGCAAATGGTCACAGCCATAAAAGGGGAAATCGACAGTAACACAATCATAGCAGGGGACTTTAATACCCCACTTTCACCAATAGACAGATCATCCAAAATGAAAATAAATAAGGAAACGATAGCAAAGATCAGTAAAGCTAAAAGCTGGTTCCTTGAGAAGATAAACAAATTGATAAACCATTAGCCAGACTCGTCAAGAAAAAAAGGGAGAAGACTGAAATCAACAGAATTAGAAATGAAAAAGGAGAAGTAACAACTGACACTGCAGAAATACAAAGGATCATGAGAGATTACTACAAGCAAGTATATGCCAATAAAATGGACAACCTGGAAGAAATGGACAAATTCTTAGAAAAGCACAACCTTCTGAGACTGAACCAGGAAAAAATAGAAAATATAAACAGACCAATCACAAGCACTGAAATTGAGACCTTGATTAAAAATCTTCCAACAAACCGAAGCACAGGACCACATGGCTTCACAGGCGAATTCTATCAAACATTTAGAGAAGAGCTAACACCTCTCCTTCTCAAACTCTTCCAAAATATAGCAGAGGGAGGAACACTCTCAAACTCATTCTACGAGGCCACCATCACCCTGATACCAAAACCAGACAAAGATGTCACATAGAAAGAAAACTACAGGCCAATATCACTGATGAACATAGATGCAAAAATCCTCAACAAAATACTAGCAAACAGAATCCAAAAGCACATTAAAAAGATCATGTACCATGATCAAGTGGGGTTTATCCCAGGATTGCAAGGATTCTTCAAGGTACACAAATCAATCAATATGATACACCATATTAACAAATTGAAGGAGAAAAAACCATACGATCATCTCAATAGATGCAGAAAAAGCTTTTGACAAAATTCAACACCGATTTATGATAAAAACCCTCCAGAAAGTAGGCATAGAGGGATCTTACCTCAACATAATAAAGGCCATATATGACAAACCCACAGCCAACATCATCCTCAATGGTGAAAAACTGAAACCATTTCCTCTAAGATCAGGAATAAGACAAGGTTGCCCACTCTCACCACTATTATTCAACATAGATTTGGAAGTTTTAGCCACAGCAATCAGAGAAGAAAATGAAATTAAAGGAATCCAAATCGGAAAAGAAGAAGTAAAGCGGTCACTGTTTGCAGATGACATGATACATACATAGAAAATCCTAAAGATACTACCAGAAAACTACTAGGACTAATCAATGAATTTGGTAAAGTAGCAGGATACAAAATTAATGCACAGAAATCTCTTGCATTCCTATAAACTAATGATGAAAAATCTGAAAGAGAAATTAAGGAAACACTTCCCTTTACCATGGCAACAAAAAGAATAAAATACCTAGGAATAAACCTACCTAAGGAGACAAAAGACCTGTATGCAGAAAACTATAAGACACTGATGAAAGAAATTAAAGATGATACAAACAGATGGAGAGATATACCATGTTCTTGGATTGGAAGAATCAACATTGGGAAAATGACTATACTACCCAAAGCCATCTACAGAATCAGTGCAATCCCTATCAAACTACCACTGGCATTTTTCACAGAACTAGAACAAAAAATTTCACAATTTCTATGGAAACACAAAAGACCCCGAATAGCCAAAGCAATCTTGAGAAAGAAAAAAGGAGTTGGAGGAATCAGGCTCCCAGACTTCAGACTATACTACAAAGCTACAGTAATCAAGACAGTATGGTACTGGCACAAAAACAGAAATATAGATCAATGGAACAGGATAGAAAGCCCAGAGATAAACCCACGCACATATGGTCACCTTATTTTTGATAAAGGAGGCAAGAATATACAATGGAGAAAAGACAGCCTCTTCAATAAGTGGTGCTGGGAAAACTGGACAGCTACATGGAAAAGAATGAAATTAGAACACTCCCTAACACCATACACAAAAATAAACTCAAAATGGATTAAAGACCTAAGTGTAAGGCCAGACACTATAAAACTCTTAGAGGAAAACAGGCAGAACACTTTATGACATAAATCACAAGAAGATTCTTTTTGACCCACCTCCTAGACAAATGGAAATAAAAACAAAAATAAACAAATGGGACCTAATGAAACTTAAAAGCTTTTGCACAGCAAAGGAAACCATAAACAAGACGAAAAGACAACCCTCAGAATGGGAGAAAATATTTGCAGACACATAGATCAGACACATAGATCAATAGAACAGAATAGAGAGCCCAGAAATGAACCCACACTTGTATGGGCAGTTAGTCTATGACAAAGAAGGCAAGAATAAACAATGGGGAAAACAGAGCTTCTTCAATAAATTGTGTTGAAAAACTGGACAGCTACATGGAAAAGAATCAAACTGGATTACTCTCTCACACCATGCACAAAAATAAAATGAAAATGGTTTAAAGAATTAAATGTAAGACCTGAAACCATAAAACTTCTAGAAGAAAACATAGACAATAGCTTTTTGACGTTGGTCTTGTTAATATTTTTTTGGATATTGTTCCTTAGGCAAGGGAAACAAAAGCAAAAAAAAAAAAAACTTAACCATGGTACACAATCACAGGACCCTGCTCCCAGGGAGATGTTCCTAATCAAAAAGGAAATTTATGAACCTTTAGAAATTTAAGAGTAAAGGTCAGGGGCTTCCCTGGTGGCGCAGTGGTTGAGAATCCGCCTGCCAATGCAGGGGACACAGGTTCGAGCCCTGGTCTGGGAAGATCCCACATGCCGCGGAGCAACTAGGCCCGTGAGCCACAACTACTGAGCCTGCGTGTCTGGAGCTTGTGCTCCGCAACAAGAGAGGCCGCGATAGTGAGAGGCCCGCGCACCGCGATGAAGAGTGGCCCCCGCTTGCCGCAACTAGAGAAAGCCCTTGCACAGAAACGAAGACCCAACACAGCCAAAAATAAATAAATAAATAATAAAAATAAAGGAATTGCTTAAAAAAAAAAAAAAAAAAAAAAGAGTAAAGGTCAGATGCTGGTTGGCAGTGTTACTGCTCCAAACGAATTTTCTCCTAATAGAAGACAATGCCTTATCACATAAAAATAACTTGCAATATTGGAATTTCAGGCAGGTGTGTGACCGTCCATCTCAGAGTTTTATAGATCTTACCATGTAGACTCTCAGCTATAGATAAAGTCAATCCTAATTCTTAACCATTAAAAGTAATCAGAAGAAATGAAGACCTACATTCTCCTCATAAATCTCTAGATTTTGGCTTGACAACCAAAAACCATACATTGCATACACTGCACCTAATCCTGTTGTAATTCACATTCACCTTGAATAAAAAGCTCGTGTAGACATTTCATCCCTTAACGATTCTTCTAGAATATATTTCCTTTGTGAAGTTCATCGCTGTGTTGCAGTAACTCAGTGTTATACTGCAGGATTGTTTTGTAAAGACTGAGGACCAAGAGACCAGTGTTCCATCTCCAACTTTCCTACTCATTAACCATCTGACTCCACATCAGCAAGTGTACATTTCATGCTCAGCTTTCTCATCTGTAAAAATGAGTAAATTAGATGATCTCTAAGGTCTATCATTATAAAATATTCTCTCATCCCATTTCCTTGTTTGGAATTAATTTGTCCAGTATTATAACTATACAAAAGTCACCTGAGTAATATTCTGGTGTACATATATACCACATCTTCTTTATCCATTCATCTGTCGGTAGACATTTAGGTTGCTTCCATGTCTTGGCTATTGTAAATAGTGCTGCACTGAATATTAGGGTGCATGTATCTTTTCAAATTATACTTTTCTTCAGAGATGTGGTACATATATATATAGATATAGATATAGATATAGATATAGATATAGATATAGATATAGATATAGACACATAATGGAATATTACTCAGTCATAAAATGAATGAAATAATGCCATTTGCAGCAACATGGATGGACCTAGAGATTATCATACTAAGTGAAGTAAGGCAGATAAAGACAAATCATATGATATCGCTTATATGTGGAATCTAAAAAAAATGATACAAATGAACTTATTTACAAAACAGAAATAGACCCACAGACATAGAAAACAAACTTATGGTTACCAAAGGGGAAAGGGGTGAAGAGGAATAAATTAGGAGTTTGGGATTAACATAAACACACTACTATATATAAAATAGATAACCAACAAGGACCTACTGTATAGCACAGGGAACTCTACTCCATATTTTGTAATAACCTATAAGGGAAGAGAATCTGAAAAAGAATATATATGTGTATATAACTGAGTCACTTTGCTGTACACTAGAAACTAGCACAACGTTGTAAATCAACTATACTTCAATTAAAAAAAAATTTTTTAAGTCATCTGACATCATAAGGTCTTTGGAGAAGATGCTCTCCTTCTAAAAGAAAGAAGAAAGAACCACACAAGTTCACTACCAGAAAGACCTTCTGTACTGAGGAAATTACATACCAACATTTAGGGTAGATGACGTGTGGCTCAGAAATGTCTCATGGTGTATCCTCCTCTAAACGCCCAAAGTACTTTATTATTATACCTCCTGTCTTCCATGAGATACAGAAAAAAAGGAGAACAAAATAAGAACCCAGGAATCCTGCATCCTCACTTTCTGCTCTAAACAATAATTATAATGATTTCTGAAGAAAGCAGAGAAAACTGAGCAGTAGTACTGCTCACGCCATGGTTCTCAACAGTTTGCCATAATATGCATTTGAAGATCTTTCTTCTTTCTTTCTTGCCAACGCAGGAATAGGAGGCAGAACAGCAATAAGGATATCACAGGAATTTGCTTTCTCTGTCTTAAGAAGAGCCATTCCATTTCTTGCCTGAAGTTTAACTTGATTATGCATTCATTAAAGACGAGGGATGGCGATGATTAAACAAAAACATCTTTAAAATGCAGAGTTCATTTCAGCCCATTTGGTTTTGTTACACACAAATTGGATTTGCATTGCATCCTGCACAGCAGGTACTCCACTTGAAATCAAAGACAGATGCTTTTATGGGATTAAAAAGAAAAACTAGGAGGCGGGGGAGAGGGTGAGAGATTGAGATACTTTGCATTTTGGTAATAATGCCTCCAAAATGAAATAGCGATCATATTGCTGCTTTATCCATATAAGTGTTTGGGCTATAATTAAAAGGAAACAAGAACCCCCATCATAACTTGAATCGTTGTCAAAGAAGAACATTTAATTTGCAGGGGGAAAAATGATTTTTCCCATAAATGTCTAATAATACCTTAGCATATTTGAAATTTAATCATAAGTGCCTTAGAATTAAACCATTTGAATTATTACTGAAACATTTCAAGTGGTAACATTAAATGCTTTGTTTGAAATTAGTCATTAATTCAAAAGTCTTCTCTAGCGCTGCTGTGAAAGTTTAACTCCTTATCTGTAAACAGAAGTCCCTGGTTCTCACACTATATAATTACTCTTCATACCTCTGCAACACTCACATGACTGGCTATTTACACTGGTACCTTTGGTTAAATTACTCTGGACAATATTTAATAATTGATGTATCTACTGTTTTAAATTTTTATATATTTATCAGCTTATTGGATTTTGTTGGGAACAATGTCTAAGTAAAGAAAGGCAGAACTAACAGAGCCCCTGTGTAGCTCACCTTTCTATTACTTCCAAGACGTTTTGTACAGTGAATATGGTGAATCTCTAACGTCTTGCAGTGTCTGATTCTGTATCAGGGTGATATTAGCATTTCTTGTCTATTTGATGATTGTATCTTGTGGAAGATAGATTGCACTAATGGCCCCAATTACTGGTCTTCCTGGTCTATACTCTCTGCAATGTTGCAGATCTTCCCATGAAGAGGTGGGATCTATTTACCCCGCCTTCTGAGTCTGGGCTGGGCTTGTGATTTGCTTTGGTCACTAGGGTTTGGTGAGAAGGATGATGTGTCAGTTCTAAGCCGAGGCTCTGGAGGCCTCGCATATTCAGTTCTTTCTCTTGAACCCCTGATTCTGCAATTAGAACAAGGCTAGCCTGATGAAAAATGAGAGACATGTCACCCCATAAATCCTGCCAACATCCCACCTACCCGCCATAAGCAGAGCTGCCTAGCCAAGATGAAGCTGACCACAAACAAGACCAGAACTGTGTGGCTGAATTAAGACCAAAAAAATCATTCATTTGGGGGATCTTCTGTTACACAGCAATAGAAAATGATACACATCTGCATCATTTAATTTGGACTTTGATGAGTAGGATTTCCAGTGCTTAGCATATGTCTACATCATAGTATGTGTTAGTATGTGTTTAATAAATATGTATTGATTCATAATTGGGTGGAGATTCATTTATCTATTTTAGTCTGTTGACCAATATGTTCTAATAAACTCGCATATAACTATGTCCTCCATACTTATGTAGAGTGCTTGGGGAAAAACAAAACAAAACAAAACAGAAAAATGCATTGTGCTCCATTCTTTTTCTCACTGAGAATATCACACATGAAAAGTGGATAAAGGACTTGTTGGAGAGAGAAGCCAGCCTCACCTGTAAGCATTTTAACTGGCTTGAAAATTCATGTGAAATCTTACCCAGATGAGGCTTACCATTTCAAAATCTTCATGGAATATAATTCCACAATGAAGGCTAGATGTCACTTTCCAATGAGCTGCAAACCTCTGAAGTGAAGGCTGTTTCCCACACGCTGAACCACTGAAACATAGAATTGGAAGAAATTTTAGAGATCATCTTGCCCAACCTCCCATTTCACACAGAAATCTCCACCTCAGTTCCCCAGAAAGGTAATAATTGTCATTAGTAGGTAACATTTAATGTACACTTACTAAGTGCTAGATCCTGTGCTAAGTACCATCTGTGTATTAGTTTGTCACAAAAATGTTATGAGGAAAGTACCATTCTCAAGTCGGAGAAAATGAGCTCAGAAAGCTTAAGCAATGTGTCCAGTGTCATGTAGGAAGCACATGGCAGAGATGGAATTCAAACTCTAGCGTCTGCTCTTTTAACTATGAAATGGTTCCTCACCGTTAACAGTGAGAGCCATTCATTGGAGATGGAGCTACCTTGTGGTGATTTCTCCCCCTCCCCCAGAAATACTCCAGCAGAGGCAGAACATCTGAAAACCCATATTTTACAATGGTTCAAGTTCAAATCTCCCACATTGTAACTTCCACCCATTGGCCGTGTTTCCAGCCTTGAGAGCTGGAAAGAAAAATTCTTATTTTCTCTTTTACTGACAGATTTTCAAATATTTGACCCTTCTCTTTTCATTCATTCCTTATCTAACACAGTTTTCATGTTCTTCACTCACAGTCAGCCCTCCTAATGAAATCTCTACAGCCCGTACTCCCTGCCTTGCCATGTCAGTGCAGAGACTAGTCATCTTACAGCCTAAGACGGCATCTGGTTTTTACGTTGTGGTTGGTTGGTATGTGGTTGATGGATCAGAAGATTTTAAGTAGAAAAATCAGCTCTAAAAACTTGCACTGAACATTGAATTTCGTACTACAAATATTTTTTCTATAAACCATCCTATAAATATGTCATATATTTTTTGTTCTTTACCTAAGTTTAAGGCCACAGTCCTTTGGAAAGGCACATGAGTCAAGTCCATTGCCAGATTCAAAACAATTTCACTGGTAGCCTATCCCAAATGTACAGAGCCCAGAAGATGATACAAATCCATTACTTAATTTTTCTGGCTGGGTTACTTTCCAGTTCATTTGGAGTTTGCCTCAGAGAGGTGTCCAGCATTGCCTCTCACTGTTGGTTCACTACCGAGTTTCCACTTCATTTTGATGGTTCGTTTGTTCCTGATGTCATGGTACCCATGTTCTTAGTATGAATATGGCACCAGTGCCCACAGTAAAGGATGTCTTCCAGATTCTTCAAAATGAAGCATCTAAAAGAACAGCAAAACTTTCTCTTGCAAATTTTTCTCTTGCAATATTTACCAACTCTCATTGAAGAACTTAAATATATGCTAACAAAATATCTTCTTCATTTGTGTGTAGGTTTTTTTCTTGTTATTGTTGTTTTGAGTTGTTTTATTTTTAATCAAATCTTTGTCTATAAGCTGCTGGCACTCTATAATGATCATAGCTTACATTCTTGTATTTCATTCATTTGTATTTCATTTTATATTTTGTATTTCATTCTTATATGCACACAACCTTAGATTACTGATGATCTCTCAGATTATCCCAATACATTTTTAAGTTTGTATTTTTAAAAGATGGCATGTAAGTCCCTCTTAAATTTCAGACAGTCTGACCGACATTTAACGATGAGTCCACACTCCCATATATTTCTACCAGTGCCCTGATTTTCAATAAGACTCAGAGTCTCCTGATGACAACAGTAAGAGTAGATTAAATATACAATTCATTTATTCTTTTTGTTACTATATGCAAGACACTTGCTAAGTACTATATATATATATATATATATATATATATATATATATAAAATATCACGTGTATGTATATATTGTGTGCATATGTGTGTATAAGTTTTTTTCCTCACAGGAATTACAGGTGACAGGATTTTTTTAAAGTCAGTTATATTGAGGTACAATTTTAAACAATAATATGAATTCATTTTAAGCATAAAGTTTGATGAGTTTTGTTAGATGAATATATGATGTGACCACCATGTAAACCAAAATACAGAACATTTCAAACTATTCTCTTTAATCCCTTTTGGGTCAAGCACTCTCTTTCCTCACCCAGGCAACCATGGATCTGATTTGTCACAGTGGATTCTTTTTACCTGTTTTAGAATTTCACTTAAATGGAATGATACAGTGTATACCTTTTTGTGTCTGATTTCTTTTTCCCAGCATTATATTTTGAGATTCATCAGTGTTGCTATATCAATTCATTCAGTTTTATTGCTGAGTAATATCCCATTTTATGGCTAAAACACAATTTACTTATCCATTCACCAGTGGATAGATATTTGAGTTGTTTCCAGTTTGGGGCTGTTATTTAAAAAGCTGCTATGAGCATTTGTATACATACCTTACTGTGGACATTACGTTTTCATTTCTCTTGGATGTATACTTAGGAGTAGAATTGTTAGGTATGAGTGTATATTTAATTTTATAAGAAACTGTCAAACTGTTTCCCAAAGTGATTGTACTATTTTATATGCCCTCAAGCAAAACATGAGGTTTGTTTTTTTTTTCCATTTATCCACTTCTTCACCAACACTAAGTATTGTCAGTCTTTTTCATTTTAACCATTCTAGTGGTGTGAAGTTGTATTGGTTTTGGTTTTAACTTGAATTTCCCTAACAACTAATACTGTTCAGCATCTTTTCATGTGTTTACTGGACATTATACATCTTCTTTTTAAAAGTATATGTTCAAATCTCTTGCTCATTTTGGAGGGTTGTTTGCCTCTAAGATCATGTTTACTGCTCTCAAGAAGTTTCCACTTCAGTCAAGACATGGAAGCCACATAAATGTCCATTGACAGAGGAATGGATAAAGAAGATGTGGTACATATATACAACGGAATATATACAACAGAATATAGCCATAAAAAAGAATGAAATAATGGCATTTGCAGCAACATGGGTGGACCTAGAGATTATCATATTAAGTGAAGTAAGTCAGACAGAGAAAGACAAATATCATAAAATATCGCTCACACGTGGAATCTAATTTTTTAAAAAGGATATAAATGAACTTATTTACAAGACAGAAACAGACTCACAGACATCAAAAAACAAACTTATGGTTACCAAAGGGGAAACATGGTGGGGAGGAATAAATTAGGAACTTGGGATTGACATACACACACTACTATAAAGTAGATAATCAAGAAGGACCTAATGTATAGTACAGGAAACTCTACTCAATATTCTGTAATAACCTATATGGGAAAAGAATCTGAAAAAGAATGAATGTATGTATATGCATAACTGAATCGCTGTGCTGTACACATGAAACTAATAAAACATTGTAAATCAACTATCCTCCAATAAAATTAATTAAAAAAAAGAAGCTTCCACTTCATAAGGGAGAAAACATATATATGTAAAAAATAATTCAAGGCATCCTCTAGCAAATGCTGTTCCCCCAGTCCAAGCTGTACTGCACCCTGACATCCTGGCACCCTGACATAAAGAAGCAGGCATCTCATATGAATTAGTAGGGGACCTGGATTTATAACAGCTGAGTCAATTTGCTTAAAATATGGCACTTGATGCTTATAAGTCACTTATAAGCATGTATATGCTTCTATGAATGTATGCTTGTATCTGTAAAATAAAATGAGAATAAGTGCTTTACAAGCTTTTTATGATTGTTAATAGAAATAAGGTAGAATGCTTGGTAAACTGTCAACATATTGGTGGTAGTGGTGGTAATAATAGTATCATAATTATGATCCCTGTCATCCAGCCTATGAACCCCACCTCAGTTCAATTAATTTTGTCTTCACGTGTTTTTATCAACATCCATGATACCCTTTTATCTATAAACCCATCCAGTTCCTTAGCTCCCATTCAGTGGAGTTCCAAATATTGTCAGAATACCAAAACCAAAATTCAGATGTCTGTGTGATGACAGCTGGAACCATTCACTGACCTTGGAGCAAGCTTGCCTTGTTGCTAGTCAGACTGAGAACACTGTACCTTCAGTTACAACTCTTTAAGATCTGCGCTACCCACAAGTCACAACACTTCCAGTGCCCTTTAGTCTGCTCACCTATACAGCCTTCTGTCTTGACCTCTGATTCTAATAGTTGATGTATTTCCCCCAGGGTACCTGGCATCCTGCCATGACCAGCACGCTTGATTTATCCATTCTGGAAAGGCTACACTGCTTTATTTCTGATAGAGTCACTTCCCTTTAAATGTTGCTCTATAAGGTAGAATACTGGAATCTTATTTGTAGTGACGACTAACATCTAAATAGCACAGCACTTTAGATTAGAAAGCACTTTCACATCCATCCTCATGAAAACCTTATAAGAGAGAGATGATTCTACCTGACAATGAGGAAACTGAGACTGAAAAAGGCTAAGTGAATTTTCCAGTATCATACTAGTATGTCCAAGCTGAAACTTAAAATCAGGTCTTCCAACTCCAGCACCAATGACTATATCATTTGCCATGTTGATCAAAACATGCACTGATTTATTCATTCAATGAACATTTCATGAGTACCTAAATGCTACAAATACCTTAGCCCTCAAAGATGTTCACAGTCTATGTGATTAAAAATCTTCCAACAAACAAAAGCCCAGGACCACATGGCTTCACAGGTGAACTCTATCAAACATTTAGAGAAGAGCTAACACCTATCCTTCTCAAACTCTTCCAAAATATAGCAGAGGGAGGAACACTCACAAACTCATTCTACGAGGCCACCATCACCCTGATACCAAAACCAGACAAAGATGCCACAAAGAAAGAAAACTACAGGCCAATATCACTGATGAACATAGATGCAAAAATCCTCAACAAAATACTAGCAAATAGAATCCAACAACACATTAAAAGGATCATATACCATGATCAAGTGGGGTTTATCCCAGGAATGCAAGGATTCTTCAATGTACACTAATCAATCAATGTGATAAACCATATTAACAAATTAAAGGAGAAAAACCATATGATCATCTCAATAGACGCAGAAAAAGCTTTTGACAAAATTCAACACCCATTTATGATAAAAAAAACCCTCCAGAAAGTAGGCATAGAGGGAACTTACCTCAATATAATAAAGGCCATATATGACAAACCCAACATCATTCTCAATGGTGAAAAACTGAAACCATTTCCACTAAGATCAAGAACAAGACAAGGTTGCCCACTCTCACCACTATTATTCAACATAGATTTGGAAGTTTTAGCCACAGCAATCAGAGAAGAGAAAGAAATAAAAGGAATCCAAATCAGAAAAGAAGAAGTAAAGCAGTCACTGTTTGCAGATGACATGATACATACATAGAAAATCCTAAAGATACTACCAGAAAACTACTAGGACTAATCAATGAATTTGGTAAAGTAGCAGGATACAAAATTAATGCACAGAAATCTCTTGCATTCCTGTACACTAATGATGAAAAATCTGAAAGAGAAATTAAGGAAACACTCCCATTTACCATGGCAACAAAAAGAATAAAATACCTAGGAATAAACCTACCTAAGGAGACAAAAGACCTGTATGCAGAAAACTATAAGACACTGATGAAGAAATTAAAGATGATACAAACAGATGGAGAGATATACCATGTTCTTGGATTGGAAGAATCAACATTGGGAAAATGACTATACTACCCAAAGCGATCTACAGATTCAGTGCAATCCCTATCAAACTACCACTGGCATTTTTCACAGAACTAGAACAAAAAATTTCACAATTTCTATGGAAACAAAAGACCCCAAATAGCCAAAGCAATCTTGAGAAAAAAAACGGAGCTGGAGGAATCAGGCTCCCAGATTTCAGACTATACTACAAACCTACAGTAATCAAGACAGTATGGTACTGGCACAAAAACAGAAATATAGATCAATGGAACAGGATAGAAAGCCCAGAGATAAACCCACGCACATATGGTCACCTTATTTTTGATAAAGGAGGCAAGAATATACAATGGAGAAAAGACAGCCTCTTCAATAAGTGGTGCTGGGAAAACTGGACAGCTACATGGAAAAGTATGAAATTAGAACACTCCCTAACACCATATACAAAAATAAACTCAAAATGGATTAAAGACCTAAGTGTAAGGCCAGACACTATAAAATTCTTAGAGGAAAACATAGGCAGAACACTCTATGACATAAATCACAACAAGATCCTTTTTGACCCACCTCCTAGACAAATGAAAATAAAAACAAAAATAAACAAATGGGACCTAATGAAACTTAAAAGCTTTTGCACAGCAAAGGAAACCATAAACAAGATGAAAAGACAACCCTCAGAATGGGAGAAAATATTTGCAAATGAAGCAAAGAACAAAGGATGAACCTCCAAAATTTACAAGCAGCTCATGCAGCTCAATATCAAAAAACAAACAACCCAATCCAAAAGTGGGCAGAAGACCTAAATAGACATTTCTCCATAGAAGATATACAGATTGCCAACAAACACATGAAAGGATGCTCAACATCACTAATCATTAGAGAAATGCAAATCAAAACTACAATGAGGTATCGCCTCACACCTGTCACAATGGCCATCCTCAAAAAATCTACAAACAATAAATGCTGGAGAGGGTGTGGAGAAAAGGGAACCCTCTTGCACTGTTGGTGGGAATGTAAATTGATACAGCCACTATGGAGAACAGTATGGAGGTTCCTTAAAAAACTAAAGACAGAACTACCATACGACCCAGCAATCCCACTACTGGGCATATACGCTGAGAAAACCATAAATCAAAGAGTCATGTACTACAATGTTCACTGCAGCTCTATTTACAATAGCCAGGACATGGAAGCCACCTAAGTGTCCATCGACAGATGAATGGATAAAGAAGATGTGGCACATGTATACAATGGAGTATTACTCAGCCATAAAAAGAAATGAAATTGAGTATTTGTAGTGAGGTGGATGGACCTAGAGTCTGTCACACAGAGTGAAGTAAGTCAGAAAGAGAAAAACAAATACCGTATGCTAACACATATATAGGGAATCTTAAAAAAAAAAAAAAAAGGTTTCTGAAGAACCTAGGGGCAGGACAGGAATAAAGACACAGACGTATAGAATGGACTTGAGGACACGGGGAGGGGGAAGGGTAAGCTGGGACAAAGTGAGAGAGTGGCATGGACATATATACACTACCAAACGTAAAATAGCTAGTGGGAAGCAGCCGCATAGCACAGGGAGATCAGCTCGGTGCTTTGTGACCACCTAGAGGGGTGGGATAGGGAGGGTGGGAGGGAGACACAAGAAGGAGGAGATATGGGGATATATGTATATGTATAGCTGATTCACTTTGTTATACAGCAGAAACTAACACACCATTGTAAAGCAATTATGCTCCAATAAAGATGTTTAAAAAAAAAAAAAAGATGTTCACAGTCTAGGTGGCATACAGTCCTGTAAACACAGGACCAATGTCTTTCTCTTCCTGGAATTATCAACTCCTGACACAGCATCTGGCACAGAGCATATATACTGAATGAATGCATGGTATATGAATGAATATATTAAAAATTAAATTACTTTTTAAGCAAATGCTAACACAATGAGAAATTACTCTATAAAGCACAAAGTGCTGAATAAATTTTAAGCATTATCACTGTATTCAATTTTAGGTGGAATTTTAATTTCAATTAGAATGCCAGAGTGAGTTCTTAGATAATTGTAATAATGTCTTTTTTTTATCCTACTTCACATTACTTCCTTCAAATTCAATATACCATCAGAAGAAAGACTGTTTTAAGTCCCTACTTCAAGAGTTCTTTAATCCTCTGACCTGATTGCCATCACTTCTGCAAATTCACCCACACCCTGATTCTGTCACTGCCAAAATTCCCATGTGGAAGGGGAGGAGCCGTCTCAGAGGACCTGGCACAAATCCTCCTAATAGCACTTATCACACTTTATTGTAATTATCTGTTGACATGTCTTTTTCCCCCTCAAATCAATGCCACTTGATAGTTCACCTACTAAAGGTTTTCAAGATCTCACAACAAAACTGTCAGTTTTTTTAAGTAAAATATTCTCCTTTAAAAATTAAACCCAAATAAAGTTCCTTTATGTTTAGAAAATATTTAACAATGCTTCTACTGTTTGGTTCATTTTCCTTAATATATGCCTTTTCACAAATGCCTTAAATCAACATGTAAAATCCTAAAATGAATATTCAAATTTTAAAACACACCTAAGCTAATTTGAGAGGATAGTTTTGAATTAGAAGGTCCTCTGCTTCCGGTTTATGGTAATAATGCCCAGGCTAATACATTTCATTATAAAAGGTCAGTCTACTCAGTTATTACTGAGTTATTAACTAAAAATACTGCTGTGTGGCTAACAATTCCATGAGACACTTTCAAACACAAGTCATGAACCTGGTGCTGATTTTTTATACAAGATAAATTTAAAGTAGCTTCTTTTAGTTTAAGAAAAATATTTAAAGATTGGGTAAAATCACTGTTTTAATAACAGATGGTCATTGCTTCAAATTCATTTTTCTATGTGTTAAATTTGTTTATCATTTTATGTGATATTTGTGTACATGTTCAGAGACTGCAAATTTTATTAGGACCTGATCACTACCAATTCCTCAGAGAAAGAGAAGTGCAGTATTTTGGAAGCTCAGTATCTGAAATAGTTGGAATAATTCCTGCAGTGATCTGTTACTGAGACCCTTGGAAGGCCAAGATTTTTTGGCTTTACATAGTTATGTCACAAGCAGATGTTTAGAGTTTATGCTGTATACCAGCACCACCAGACACTGGATTTACTTCAGACTTATGAGAGGGACAAGACCAGAAACAATATTTGACTCTGAGAATTAAGCTAAGTAAGAGTAGGTAGTTAATCTTAAGTAAAACTGGGAACAAAATATTATATAAATGGGATAGTAGGTGACATTCACTCTTTAATTATGTACTATCTATGTGCTGTTTCTTCATACAACTTCTAAAGCTCATCCCTTCAATTTATTATTCCCCCCAATTTTTTTTTCGAAAAAGAATTCCAGGGTATGATCATCAGAAAGTTAATTTTAAGGGTAAAAACAATCGTAGAAGTAAAGGGTTCACAAACAAGTTAAAGGCAAAAATGTAGAGAAGAAATATTCTGTCAAAAGAACTCCAGCCACATTGGGGCAGCTTAGTGACAGAGGTTACTCCCGGTAGCCGACTGTCAAAGGCAGAGTTGCTGGAAAATGACTGACACATTTCATCAAAGCTTCTACTCAGCTGCTTCTGCCAACTGTCGCTGGTAAATGACTTAATCTTTGCTAAACTTTCAGGCAGGAAACGCGGAGTAGTTGAAATGCACCCACATATAGACCTGAAACTCTAATGAGATCATTTGACATTCTGATTGATACAAAATCTACATTGTGTTTTGAGTTGCCTGCCATCATTGATATGGTGGATCCCAGTTTGAAAAGTTCAAAAGTGATAGTTATTTTACAATACATCCCAGCTGTAACTGAGAACAAAGAAATGTGGATGTGAATGAGTTAATTGCCAGTTATTTGTTACAAGGTAAATTTTTTAATCACATTTCATACTTTTTATATTTTTTCCTTAGGGAAAGTAATTGGTTAGGAGGACAGAGGGACATAAATATTTTATGTAGTCTCCTGAAAATAGTCATGTGGGTTCTTTCATGAATATGTGTTTATATGCCTTAGGTTGAGGGAATTTATGCAAAAATGTTGAAATGCAACATAATACCAATTGCAACATCTATCTGCCTACGTCAGTTGTGGGTCAGCCTCTGCCACCCTTAGACACCCATAACTTTCTTACTTAGATTTCGGATTGGTTTGTATGTTACGGTAAACCCACACTTCCTAAAAGTGTTAGTGGGGCTGTGACTTTTTCTGCTTAATGCTGATCTTTTCTACAAGCCTATGGTGCCTTTGTGAGCAGGAGTAGGAATCAAAATGAATTCTGGGTGCCTTCACTCTACTGTACTGCTAAGTCAGGTAAATCCTATTATAACATTTACATACGAGGTGGGAAGAAAGATCTGGCATCTGCATTCGTGTGCCTTCCTCCATTCTCACACTGCTTGAAAAAGATAAATTGCTATTACCAGGAGAATTAAGAGGAAAAATGTTTGGCTTGTGTCATCCAAAGCTACTTTACCAGAGGAAATCAGCCTAAACTTGTAAGTCACCCAGCATACGAGGGCTCTGTGATGAAAGGCAATGACCTCCAAAATGCATTCTGCCCATCACTGTTTTTCCCCTTTGTTTTCCCTTCTGCCTCTTAAGAAGAGGTCAGACCATCTGATCCTGATTCTTTACAATTAACTGTGCACATTGGGTTTCTCGCTCTCTCTCTGTCTCTCTGTCACTCTCTCTGTCTCTCTCCCTCCCTCCATTTCTCATTGCTTTAAGAACTGATTTTCTTTTAACTAG